>NC_091977.1:498367345-498600742 GCF_044704955.1 Pristiophorus japonicus | reverse complement strand
CAACAACAGGGTCCGTGAATATTACGGGGCTCTGTTCTCTCCGGATCCGTCCAGCGAGGAAGCGCGTAGAGTTTTGTGGGAGGACCTGCCGAAGGTCGGCCCGGAGGGCGCCGAAAATCTGGAAGCTCCGCTAAGCCTGGCGGAGCTGACCGGTGCCCTCGCCCGGCTCTCGAGGGGAAAATCCCCGGGGCTGGACGGGCTGACCGTGGAGTTCCACAGGGCGTTCTGGGACGTCCTGGGGAGCGACTACGCGCGGGTCCTGGGGGAAAGTCTGGCGACCGGGGAGATGCCCCTCTCTTGGCGCAGGGCAGTCATCGTCCTGCTGCCTAAGAAGGGCGATCTCCGCCTCCTTAAGAACTGGCGCCCGGTCTCCCTCCTCAGCACGGACTACAAAATCTTCGCCAGGGCGATGTCTGCTCGCCTTGGTGCCGTGCTGGACCACATGATCCACCCCGACCAGTCATACACGGTCCCGGGCCGGACAATCCACGATAACATCCATCTGGTCCGGGACCTCATCCATTGTTCCCAGGAGGCTGGTCTGTCGGTCGCCTTCCTATCCCTCGACCAAGAGAAGGCGTTCGACAGGGTGGATCACGACTATCTGCTCGGAACTCTGCGCGCTTTCGGGTTCGGGACGCATTTCGTCGCCCGGATCCGACTTTTGTACGCCGCCGCGGAGTGTCTGATTAAGGTTAACGGGTCCTTGACGGCGCCCCTTCGCTTTAGGAGAGGGGTGCGCCAGGGATGCCCCATGTCCGGCCAGTTATACGCCGTTTGCGTGGAGCCTTTCCTGCGCCTCTTGCGGACGAGGTTGACGGGACTGGCTCTGCAAGGGCCGGGCGTGGAGGTCGTCCTCTCGGCTTACGCCGATGACGTGCTCCTCGCGATAGAGGATCCCGCTGACCTGCGGAGGATGCGTGAGTGCCAGGAGATTTACTCGGCCGCGTCCTCCGCCAGGATCAACTGGGAGAAATGTTCCGGACTCCTGGTGGGTCAGTGGCGGGTGGACTCCCTGCCGGAGGAGCTCAGGCCTTTTGCCTGGAGCACGACCCATCTCCTCTATCTGGGAGTCTACCTTAGCCCCGACGAGGGAGCCTGGCCGGCGAACTGGCAGGAGCTGGAGGCCAAGGTCGCCGCTCGCCTAGGGCGCTGGACAGGACTGCTCCGAGTGCTGTCCTACAGGGGTCGAGCGCTAGTCATAAACCAGCTGGTGGCCGCAATGCTGTGGTACCGGCTGGTCACTTTGACCCCTCCCCCTGCGTTTGTCGCCAAGATACAGAAGAAGCTGGTGGACTTCTTCTGGAACAACAGGAAGCACTGGGTCTCTGCCGCGGTCTTGAGTCTCCCGCTTGAGGAGGGCGGTCAGTCGTTGGTGTGCGTCAGCGCCCAGCTCGCGACTTTCCGTCTTCAGACCCTGCAGAGATACCTTTACGTCGAGCCCCCTCCTAGGTGGTGTGCTCTGGCGAGGTATTTCTTCCGCCAGCAGCTCGACCTCAATTATGACACGCAGCTCCTGTTTGTGAACTTGGGGGGTGCCAGGACCGCCCTCCGGGAGCTGCCTGTCTTTTACAGGGAACTCATCAGGGTCTGGAACAAAGTCTCCACCAAGCGCAGCTCTCCACCGGCTGGAGTGGCGGCCGTCCTGCAGGAGCCGCTGCTCGGGAATCCGTACCTCCACGGCCGAGGTTTTATGTGGCGGTCGGAAGAGAGGGCTGTGGCTGGTGAGGTGACCAGGGTCAGGGACCTGCTCGATGGCGGAGGAGCGGGCTGGATGGCGCCAGTCACGCTGGCGCGGCGCCTAAATTCTGCCAACGTCCGCCGCGCGGCCGATGCCATCGAGTCGCTAAAAACAGCTCTGGGCCCTGACTCCGTTAGGTGCATCGAGGAGGCTCAAGCACGTGGGGAGATCCCGTCCGAACTGACCCCCGTCCGGACGGAATTCCTCATCGGCGCCAAACCCCGGAACCTCCCTCGGGGGCCGGCGCCTCACAACTTGAGCCGCCTCGGGGAAATCCCCTCCGTGCCTTTCAGTTCCGCGCGGAGGGGTTTCCTGTACGGGCTGCTCCTGCACACCCTCAACTTTGCCATCCTCGCCGGCCGTCCGGACACGCCATGGCGTACCATCTTGCCGTCCGGAGGAGGCGGGGGTCCCCGATGGAGGGCACTCTACGCAGGGGTCCTCCCACTATTCATCGGGGACTTGGTCTGGAGGGTGGTGCACGGAGCAGTGCCGTGCAATAAATTTTTAAGCCGGTTCACGGACTCCCAGGCCGCCTGCAATTTCTGCGGTCTGGAGGAGTCCGTGTTCCATGTTTTTATTGAATGCACAAGGTTGCAGCCCCTGTTCCACTATTTGAAGGGGCTGCTCCTGAAATTCTGGCTGCACTTCAGTCCCACTCTCCTGATCTTTGGGCACCCTGTGCGGAGGGGAGCGGGTAGGTCCGAAGGCCTCCTCGTAGGACTGCTCCTGGGCACGGCCAAGGGTGCCATCAGCCGGTCCAGGCAGCGGGCGGTCGAGGGGGTCGTTCAACCTGACTGCCTGCCTCTCTTCCGCTCTTACATCCGGTCCAGGGTGTCCTTGGAGATGGAGCACGCGGTGTCCACCGGTACGCTCGCGGCCTTCCGCGAGAGGTGGGCACCGGAGGGACTGGAGTGCATCATCACGCCCGGCAACCAAATTTTAATTTGATTTTACGTTTTAAAGTTTAATTTGTTTTAATTGCCGGTGCTTTTAGTGTCCCCCTTCCCTTTTATAGGGGGCACTGGGGAAAATTGTGATTTTAGTGCCAAAAAAAAAAAAAAAAAAAAAAAAAAAAAAAAAAAAAAAGGGGGGAAAAAAAGGGCCTTGTAAATGTCTGGAGTGTCACCCAGGTCGGGTGGCACCGTTTAATGTCTTTATGTTTTGCAGGTAAACTCAAAAGAGTTTTTTTCATGCCCAAGGAACCAATCGTGGAGCAGTGGAGGCGTGTCCTGCTCAGTTGGAGCTGTGAGCTGTGAGAGAAGGAGCTATCAACTTGAGCTCCTGCCTGGAGAGCCCTGAGACCAGCCCAGGAACAGAAGGAAGGAAGGGGCTTCACCTTCAACTTCTATCCAGAGGGAGAGGAGGAGAAAGCAGAAAACTTTCAACATCTTTTTCACCATTCTGCAAAGAGTTGGAGAGAGGGGGAAAAGACCAACAACATCCAGTGTGGAAGGAGGGAGACTCTACATTCTACAGGTGGGTGTGGGTGCATTTCCCCAAACAGACTTTGTTGTATCGGTGGGGGGAGGAAAGAAGACCACTGAGGGCCGGAACATCGCGGGGGGTGTGTGTGTGTGTGGAAGTGTGCGTGGGGGCCGTGCTTACAACTAGGCCCCCCCCCACAATTGGAACCCCCCCCACCCCCCACATTTGCCTAGCCTGGGATAGCTGGAGCTACCAGGCTGAAGATTGTTGTTTTTCTCAATCACCCAATTAAAGATCGTTAGGAGTGCCTGGTGGCTCCAGCTACCCCAGGTGAAGACATCTTCTCCCCCCACCTGAAGACCACCCCAAAGACTTTTGTGTTTTGCCATCTGGGGAGTGCACCCACCCACAGCTGCGAGGGGAGACCTGCCCTCGCAGTCCCCCCCCCCCCCTTCCCACCCCCCTCTCTCTTTCTCTGCTACTCTGTTTCTCCCCTCTCTCTCTGAGGCCTCTTCCTTCCAAATTTACAAAACAAAACCAAACCAATGAAGACAACTGAGCAGAGGGAGCAAGGCCTCTCCCCAATTGCCAACTAGGGGAGAGGTACCTCGTTAAGAGCTCCTCTGCTTCAGTCTTTTAGATAAGAGGCCTAATTAAGACCATTAAGGCCTGTGACTTTGGGGTGGGTGTAGCCCTTAAAGGGACCCCGTGATGGCGACCCCATCCACGCCGGTGGCAGGGCCAGCAAGGACGTATGCGCAGGTGGCAACCGCTTCCACGGCCCCTCCTGCGCCACCCGCTGCCCTGCCACCATTTAGATTAATTACTAGAAAACACGGGGTCAAGAGCTACACTCACCCCACAATGACCATCGAGGAGTGCGTGCGGGCGATGGCTGGGGTAGTCGGCCCCTCGGCCATTGTCGCAGCCTCCAAGATGTCTGGGAAGGCCGTGTTCTTCCTGGGGTCGGAGCGGGCGGTGTCCCTGGCCCTCGAAAGGGGGCTCACGGTGGGCGGGACGTTCCTGCCGGTGGACCCTCTCGAGGCCACCGCGCAGAGGGTCATCGTGTCAAACGTCCCGCCCTTTGTTTCCGCTGAGCTCCTCCTCCCTCACCTACACCAACTGGGGGAGGTAAGGTCGGGGATCAACCCCATACCGCTCGGCCTCAGGGAGAACAGCCTGCGCCACGTGTTCTCCTTCCGCCGCCAGCTCTTTGTCCGGCTGGCGCGGGAGGACGTGACAGAAGGGCACTTTAATGTGGTGCACGAGGGGACTGCCTACCGCGTCTTCTGGACGTCGGACGGCGTGCGGTGCCATGCCTGCAGGGAGGTGGGGCACGTTCGTAAGAACTGCCCCGCCTCCAAGGCCGCCAAACCACCGAAGGCGGCCATAGCTGGCGCCGCCGCCACCCCTCCCCCTAGTTGCGTCCGCGTGCCGGGAGCCATGGGTGCGCGGGCATCGTCGGAGGCCTTTGTTTTCAGGGCCTCCGGCGGGGGGGAGGGAGAGCGTCCGAGCGGAAAGAAGGCGCGGAAGAAGGAGAAACATCTAGAGGCGGGTCCCCTCGGTGCGCCGGAAAGTTTGACCACCGCGCTCAGCCCAACCCAGTCACCGGCGAGCGCGGGGTGCCCCGAGCCCGTGCCCGGGCCCTTGAATAACACCACAGAGGGGCCCAGGCGCGGGCAAGAAAAGGAAAAGGGGGGGGCGGAGCGGGAGGCCTCGGCAGACATGGAGGTCTCCCTGACTCCGCGCGCCCCCAGGAACAAAAAGAGGCACCGCCCCAATGAGGCGGAGGGGGAACAACATCCCTCCGCGGAGGAGGCGGTGCCCGCCGCGTGTCCCGCGTCCCCCACCAGCGCCCCCAAATTGCGCTGCAGGCGCGAGGAGTCTTTCCCCGGGGAGGGTGAGGCAGTCGAGGCTGCCCAGCTGCTGCCTCCTGGGGAGGGCGTGGAAGATCTGCCTGTCGTGGGGGGCGTGGGGCCAGTGGAAGAATGCGTAGCCGCCGGGTCGAGCGTCCCGGGGACTGAGGCGGGCGGGGCCGAAAAGGCCGAACCTGAGCCCGCCCAGCTATTATCCAACTTCCCCCGGGAGTCGCTCGACCCGGCAGAAATACAAACAAATAATTATGACACTGTAGATGCTGGGCCGGGGGGTGGCAGCGGGGAGGGGGAGGAACACCCACCCTCGCCCCTTACTTTGGAGCTGGAGCACTTGGAGGGCCTGGGGATTTCCTATGGCCGGGTCTCTCCTTGTTCTCCGGTTCCTGGGGCGGAGGGGGAACCCCTTCCGCTGTCATTTCCCGACCCAGCACCATTTTTAAAAGAGCCCAGTGGGGACTCCTCTGCCGACGATCCTGGGGGTGGGATCGGGGCAGTGCCAGGGCCGGTTGGAGCGGCCGGTTCATTTGCCGTACCTTGTGCGGTCGATGGGCCGGCTGCTGGCGGCCACCTCCCGGAGGAGGACGGGGACTCGGTGGGGGACGCGGGAGAAGAACTAGAGACCACCGCCAGGGAGGCGGTGGATCTGCTCGCGGCCGCCGCTGAGGCCCTCCTCATTCCTGCAAAGGAACTCCGGGACTTTTTGGCCCAGAGCCGGGGTCGCCGCGACCAAGCCCGACTGGCCCTGGAAAAATGGTCCGAGCCGGAGCTGATCAAGGGGTCCGTCCGCGCCGCCATTAAAACCTTGGCCGCGGGCGGGCCCTTGACAAAGGAGCAGCACCTTGAGCTGCGCGAGCTCGAGGGACTCCTCGCTGGGCTGCGGAGGGAGCGGAGTTCAACAAAAGACTCCGCTCCCTCCCCCACAATAGGTTAAGGTAGAGGTTGCACTATGCTTTTGCCATGAAGATAACCATAGCCAGCCTCAACATCAACGGCGGCAGAGGGGCACGCCGTAGATTTGACAATTTTTCGCTCCTGCGGGAGGGGAAATATGCGGTGTGCTTCCTGCAAGAAACCCACACCGTTCCGGGAGACGAAGCCACGTGGCTCCTGGAATGGCAAGGAGAGGTCCGCATGAGCCACCTCACCGCCATTTCTAGTGGGGTGGCCATCTTGCTGGGCCCGCATTTTCAGCCGGAGATCTTGGGGGTCGAGGAGCCCATGCCAGGCCGCTTGCTGCACGTAACGGTTCGCCTGGGGGACGTGCCGCTCCATCTCGTGAACGTGTACGCCCCTCATCCCGGCCCGCAGCAGACGCGCTTCTTTGAAGAGGTGTCCGCTCTTCTTGGCTCCGTCGACGTCGGCGACTGCATTGTCCTCGGGGGGGATTTTAACTGCACCCTCGAGGCGAGGGACCGCTCCGGTGCCCCGCAGTGCATGACGGCGATGGAGAAGTTGAGGGACCTGGTCGGGTCCTTCGACTTGGTGGACGTCTGGCGAAATCTCCACCCCGACTCCAGCGCCTTTACTTGGGTGAGGCCTGGAGTTGGATGGTCTAGAGTCGACCGCCTTTACGTGTCTCGGGCGTACGTTTCCTGCGTCCCGGCGGCCTCCATGCGGCCGGTGCCGTGTTCGGACCACCACCTGGTGTGGGCGGAGCTCGCTTCGCTCCGCGCGAGGACGGGGTCCGCGTACTGGCACTTTAACAACCGGCTGCTGGAGGACGTGCGGTTCCAGGACTCGTTCCGTCGATTCTGGTCCGACTGGAGAAGGAAGCAGGGGGGCTTCCCCTCCTTGAGGCTATGGTGGGACGTGGGCAAGGCTCACGTCCGCGTCTTCTGTCAAGAGTACGCGAGGGGGTCGACCAAGAGGCGGGCGGCCAGAGTCGGGCGCCTAGAAAAAGAGGTGCTCGACCTGGAAGCCCGTCTCGGTCAAGTCGTCCAGGACCCGGCCCTGCGGACGGTGTACGAAGCGAAGAAGGCCGCGCTGAAGGACCTGCAGCTCATCGGGTCCCGAGGCGCGTACGTGAGGTCGCGGATCCGGTTCCTGCGGGATCTGGACCGCGGCTCCCCCTTCTTCTACTCGCTGGAAAAAAGGCAGAGTGTCCGTAAGCAGCTCTTGACGCTGCTGGCCGACGACGGCTCTCTCGTCTCGGATCCGGAGGGCGTCAACAACAGGGTCCGTGAATATTACGGGGCTCTGTTCTCTCCGGATCCGTCCAGCGAGGAAGCGCGTAGAGTTTTGTGGGAGGACCTGCCGAAGGTCGGCCCGGAGGGCGCCGAAAATCTGGAAGCTCCGCTAAGCCTGGCGGAGCTGACCGGTGCCCTCGCCCGGCTCTCGAGGGGAAAATCCCCGGGGCTGGACGGGCTGACCGTGGAGTTCCACAGGGCGTTCTGGGACGTCCTGGGGAGCGACTACGCGCGGGTCCTGGGGGAAAGTCTGGCGACCGGGGAGATGCCCCTCTCTTGGCGCAGGGCAGTCATCGTCCTGCTGCCTAAGAAGGGCGATCTCCGCCTCCTTAAGAACTGGCGCCCGGTCTCCCTCCTCAGCACGGACTACAAAATCTTCGCCAGGGCGATGTCTGCTCGCCTTGGTGCCGTGCTGGACCACATGATCCACCCCGACCAGTCATACACGGTCCCGGGCCGGACAATCCACGATAACATCCATCTGGTCCGGGACCTCATCCATTGTTCCCAGGAGGCTGGTCTGTCGGTCGCCTTCCTATCCCTCGACCAAGAGAAGGCGTTCGACAGGGTGGATCACGACTATCTGCTCGGAACTCTGCGCGCTTTCGGGTTCGGGACGCATTTCGTCGCCCGGATCCGACTTTTGTACGCCGCCGCGGAGTGTCTGATTAAGGTTAACGGGTCCTTGACGGCGCCCCTTCGCTTTAGGAGAGGGGTGCGCCAGGGATGCCCCATGTCCGGCCAGTTATACGCCGTTTGCGTGGAGCCTTTCCTGCGCCTCTTGCGGACGAGGTTGACGGGACTGGCTCTGCAAGGGCCGGGCGTGGAGGTCGTCCTCTCGGCTTACGCCGATGACGTGCTCCTCGCGGTAGAGGATCCCGCTGACCTGCGGAGGATGCGTGAGTGCCAGGAGATTTACTCGGCCGCGTCCTCCGCCAGGATCAACTGGGAGAAATGTTCCGGACTCCTGGTGGGTCAGTGGCGGGTGGACTCCCTGCCGGAGGAGCTCAGGCCTTTTGCCTGGAGCACGACCCATCTCCTCTATCTGGGAGTCTACCTTAGCCCCGACGAGGGAGCCTGGCCGGCGAACTGGCAGGAGCTGGAGGCCAAGGTCGCCGCTCGCCTAGGGCGCTGGACAGGACTGCTCCGAGTGCTGTCCTACAGGGGTCGAGCGCTAGTCATAAACCAGCTGGTGGCCGCAATGCTGTGGTACCGGCTGGTCACTTTGACCCCTCCCCCTGCGTTTGTCGCCAAGATACAGAAGAAGCTGGTGGACTTCTTCTGGAACAACAGGAAGCACTGGGTCTCTGCCGCGGTCTTGAGTCTCCCGCTTGAGGAGGGCGGTCAGTCGTTGGTGTGCGTCAGCGCCCAGCTCGCGACTTTCCGTCTTCAGACCCTGCAGAGATACCTTTACGTCGAGCCCCCTCCTAGGTGGTGTGCTCTGGCGAGGTATTTCTTCCGCCAGCAGCTCGACCTCAATTATGACACGCAGCTCCTGTTTGTGAACTTGGGGGGTGCCAGGACCGCCCTCCGGGAGCTGCCTGTCTTTTACAGGGAACTCATCAGGGTCTGGAACAAAGTCTCCACCAAGCGCAGCTCTCCACCGGCTGGAGTGGCGGCCGTCCTGCAGGAGCCGCTGCTCGGGAATCCGTACCTCCACGGCCGAGGCTTTATGTGGCGGTCGGAAGAGAGGGCTGTGGCTGGTGAGGTGACCAGGGTCAGGGACCTGCTCGATGGCGGAGGAGCGGGCTGGATGGCGCCAGTCACGCTGGCGCGGCGCCTAAATTCTGCCAACGTCCGCCGCGCGGCCGATGCCATCGAGTCGCTAAAAACAGCTCTGGGCCCTGACTCCGTTAGGTGTATCGAGGAGGCTCAAGCACATGGGGAGATCCCGTCCGAACTGACCCCCGTCCGGACGGAATTCCTCATCGGCGCCAAACCCCGGAACCTCCCTCGGGGGCCGGCGCCTCACAACTTGAGCCGCCTCCGGGAAATCCCCTCCGTGCCTTTCAGTTCCGCGCGGAGGGGTTTCCTGTACGGGCTGCTCCTGCACACCCTCAACTTTGCCATCCTCGCCGGCCGTCCGGACACGCCATGGCGTACCATCTTGCCGTCCGGAGGAGGCGGGGGTCCCCGATGGAGGGCACTCTACGCAGGGGTCCTCCCACTATTCATCGGGGACTTGGCCTGGAGGGTGGTGCACGGAGCAGTGCCGTGCAACAAATTTTTAAGCCGGTTCACGGACTCCCAGGCCGCCTGCAATTTCTGCGGTCTGGAGGAGTCCGTGTTCCATGTTTTTATTGAATGCACGAGGTTGCAGCCCCTGTTCCACTATTTGAAGGGGCTGCTCCTGAAATTCTGGCTGCACTTCAGTCCCACTCTCCTGATCTTTGGGCACCCTGTGCGGAGGGGAGCGGGTAGGTCCGAAGGCCTCCTCGTAGGACTGCTCCTGGGCACGGCCAAGGGTGCCATCAGCCGGTCCAGGCAGCGGGCGGTCGAGGGGGTCGTTCAACCTGACTGCCTGCCTCTCTTCCGCTCTTACATCCGGTCCAGGGTGTCCTTGGAGTTGGAGCACGCGGTGTCCACCGGTACGCTCGCGGCCTTCCGCGAGAGGTGGGCACCGGAGGGACTGGAGTGCATCATCACGCCCGGCAACCAAATTTTAATTTGATTTTACGTTTTAAAGTTTAATTTGTTTTAATTGCCGGTGCTTTTAGTGTCCCCCTTCCCTTTTATAGGGGGCACTGGGGAAAATTGTGATTTTAGTGCCAAAAAAAAAAAAAAAAAAAAAAAAAAAAAAAAAAAAGGGGGGAAAAAAAGGGCCTTGAAAATGTCTGGAGTGTCACCCAGGTCGGGTGGCACCGTTTATTGTTTTTATGTTTTCACAGGTGAACTCAAAAGAGTTTCATGCCCAAGGAACCAATCGTGGAGCAGTGGAGGCGTGTCCTGCTCAGTTGGAGCTGTGAGCTGTGAGAGAAGGAGCTATCAACTTGAGCTCCTGCCTGGAGAGCCCTGAGACCAGCCCAGGAACAGAAGGAAGGAAGGGGCTTCACCTTCAACTTCTATCCAGAGGGAGAGGAGGAGAAAGCAGAAAACTTTCAACATCTTTTTCACCATTCTGCAAAGAGTTGGAGAGAGGGGGAAAAGACCAACAACATCCAGTGTGGAAGGAGGGAGACTCTACATTCTACAGGTGGGTGTGGGTGCATTTCCCCAAACAGACTTTGTTGTATCGGTGGGGGGAGGAAAGAAGACCACTGAGGGCCGGAACATCGCGGGGGGTGTGTGTGTGTGTGGAAGTGTGCGTGGGGGCCGTGCTTACAACTAGGCCCCCCCCCACAATTGGAACCCCCCCCACCCCCCACATTTGCCTAGCCTGGGATAGCTGGAGCTACCAGGCTGAAGATTGTTGTTTTTCTCAATCACCCAATTAAAGATCGTTAGGAGTGCCTGGTGGCTCCAGCTACCCCAGGTGAAGACATCTTCTCCCCCCACCTGAAGACCACCCCAAAGACTTTTGTGTTTTGCCATCTGGGGAGTGCACCCACCCACAGCTGCGAGGGGAGACCTGCCCTCGCAGTCCCCCCCCCCCCCTTCCCACCCCCCTCTCTCTTTCTCTGCTACTCTGTTTCTCCCCTCTCTCTCTGAGGCCTCTTCCTTCCAAATTTACAAAAAAAAAACAAACCAATTAAGACAACTGAGCAGAGGGAGCAAGGCCTCTCCCCAATTGCCAACTAGGGGAGAGGTACCTCGTTAAGAGCTCCTCTGCTTCAGTCTTTTAGATAAGAGGCCTAATTAAGACCATTAAGGCCTGTGACTTTGGGGTGGGTGTAGCCCTTAAAGGGACCCCGTGATGGCGACCCCATCCACGCCGGTGGCAGGGCCAGCAAGGACGTATGCGCAGGTGGCAACCGCTTCCACGGCCCCTCCTGCGCCACCCGCTGCCCTGCCACCATTTAGATTAATTACTAGAAAACACGGGGTCAAGAGCTACACTCACCCCACAATGACCATCGAGGAGTGCGTGCGGGCGATGGCTGGGGTAGTCGGCCCCTCGGCCATTGTCGCAGCCTCCAAGATGTCTGGGAAGGCCGTGTTCTTCCTGGGGTCGGAGCGGGCGGTGTCCCTGGCCCTCGAAAGGGGGCTCACGGTGGGCGGGACGTTCCTGCCGGTGGACCCTCTCGAGGCCACCGCGCAGAGGGTCATCGTGTCAAACGTCCCGCCCTTTGTTTCCGCTGAGCTCCTCCTCCCTCACCTACACCAACTGGGGGAGGTAAGGTCGGGGATCAACCCCATACCGCTCGGCCTCAGGGAGAACAGCCTGCGCCACGTGTTCTCCTTCCGCCGCCAGCTCTTTGTCCGGCTGGCGCGGGAGGACATGACAGAAGGGCACTTTAATGTGGTGCACGAGGGGACTGCCTACCGCGTCTTCTGGACGTCGGACGGCGTGCGGTGCCATGCCTGCAGGGAGGTGGGGCACGTTCGTAAGAACTGCCCCGCCTCCAAGGCCGCCAAACCACCGAAGGCGGCCATAGCTGGCGCCGC
Source organism: Pristiophorus japonicus (assembly GCF_044704955.1). NCBI lineage: Eukaryota > Metazoa > Chordata > Chondrichthyes > Pristiophoridae > Pristiophorus > Pristiophorus japonicus. The sequence goes on along the minus strand of NC_091977.1, from coordinate 498,588,965 downwards.
CGCCACCCCTCCCCCTAGTTGCGTCCGCGTGCCGGGAGCCATGGGTGCGCGGGCATCGTCGGAGGCCTTTGTTTTCAGGGCCTCCGGCGGGGGGGAGGGAGAGCGTCCGAGCGGAAAGAAGGCGCGGAAGAAGGAGAAACATCTAGAGGCGGGTCCCCTCGGTGCGCCGGAAAGTTTGACCACCGCGCTCAGCCCAACCCAGTCACCGGCGAGCGCGGGGTGCCCCGAGCCCGTGCCCGGGCCCTTGAATAACACCACAGAGGGGCCCAGGCGCGGGCAAGAAAAGGAAAAGGGGGGGGCGGAGCGGGAGGCCTCGGCAGACATGGAGGTCTCCCTGACTCCGCGCGCCCCCAGGAACAAAAAGAGGCACCGCCCCAATGAGGCGGAGGGGGAACAACATCCCTCCGCGGAGGAGGCGGTGCCCGCCGCGTGTCCCGCGTCCCCCACCAGCGCCCCCAAATTGCGCTGCAGGCGCGAGGAGTCTTTCCCCGGGGAGGGTGAGGCAGTCGAGGCTGCCCAGCTGCTGCCTCCTGGGGAGGGCGTGGAAGATCTGCCTGTCGTGGGGGGCGTGGGGCCAGCGGAGGAATGCGTAGCCGCCGGGTCGAGCGTCCCGGGGACTGAGGCGGGCGGGGCCGAAAAGGCCGAACCTGAGCCCGCCCAGCTATTATCCAACTTCCCCCGGGAGTCGCTCGACCCGGCAGAAATACAAACAAATAATTATGACACTGTAGATGCTGGGCCGGGGGGTGGCAGCGGGGAGGGGGAGGAACACCCACCCTCGCCCCTTACTTTGGAGCTGGAGCACTTGGAGGGCCTGGGGATTTCCTATGGCCGGGTCTCTCCTTGTTCTCCGGTTCCTGGGGCGGAGGGGGAACCCCTTCCGCTGTCATTTCCCGACCCAGCACCATTTTTAAAAGAGCCCAGTGGGGACTCCTCTGCCGACGATCCTGGGGGTGGGATCGGGGCAGTGCCAGGGCCGGTTGGAGCGGCCGGTTCATTTGCCGTACCTTGTGCGGTCGATGGGCCGGCTGCTGGCGGCCACCTCCCGGAGGAGGACGGGGACTCGGTGGGGGACGCGGGAGAAGAACTAGAGACCACCGCCAGGGAGGCGGTGGATCTGCTCGCGGCCGCCGCTGAGGCCCTCCTCATTCCTGCAAAGGAACTCCGGGACTTTTTGGCCCAGAGCCGGGGTCGCCGCGACCAAGCCCGACTGGCCCTGGAAAAATGGTCCGAGCCGGAGCTGATCAAGGGGTCCGTCCGCGCCGCCGTTAAAACCTTGGCCGCGGGCGGGCCCTTGACAAAGGAGCAGCACCTTGAGCTGCGCGAGCTCGAGGGACTCCTCGCTGGGCTGCGGAGGGAGCGGAGTTCAACAAAAGACTCCGCTCCCTCCCCCACAATAGGTTAAGGTAGAGGTTGCACTATGCTTTTGCCATGAAGATAACCATAGCCAGCCTCAACATCAACGGCGGCAGAGGGGCACGCCGTAGATTTGACAATTTTTCGCTCCTGCGGGAGGGGAAATATGCGGTGTGCTTCCTGCAAGAAACCCACACCGTTCCGGGAGACGAAGCCACGTGGCTCCTGGAATGGCAAGGAGAGGTCCGCATGAGCCACCTCACCGCCATTTCTAGTGGGGTGGCCATCTTGCTGGGCCCGCATTTTCAGCCGGAGATCTTGGGGGTCGAGGAGCCCGTGCCAGGCCGCTTGCTGCACGTAACGGTTCGCCTGGGGGACGTGCCGCTCCATCTCGTGAACGTGTACGCCCCTCATCCCGGCCCGCAGCAGACGCGCTTCTTTGAAGAGGTGTCCGCTCTTCTTGGCTCCGTCGACGTCGGCGACTGCATTGTCCTCGGGGGGGATTTTAACTGCACCCTCGAGGCGAGGGACCGCTCCGGTGCCCCGCAGTGCATGACGGCGATGGAGAAGTTGAGGGACCTGGTCGGGTCCTTCGACTTGGTGGACGTCTGGCGAAATCTCCACCCCGACTCCAGCGCCTTTACTTGGGTGAGGCCTGGAGTTGGATGGTCTAGAGTCGACCGCCTTTACGTGTCTCGGGCGTACGTTTCCTGCGTCCCGGCGGCCTCCATGCGGCCGGTGCCGTGTTCGGACCACCACCTGGTGTGGGCGGAGCTCGCTTCGCTCCGCGCGAGGACGGGGTCCGCGTACTGGCACTTTAACAACCGGCTGCTGGAGGACGTGCGGTTCCAGGACTCGTTCCGTCGATTCTGGTCCGACTGGAGAAGGAAGCAGGGGGGCTTCCCCTCCTTGAGGCTATGGTGGGACGTGGGCAAGGCTCACGTCCGCGTCTTCTGTCAAGAGTACGCGAGGGGGTCGACCAAGAGGCGGGCGGCCAGAGTCGGGCGCCTAGAAAAAGAGGTGCTCGACCTGGAAGCCCGTCTCGGTCAAGTCGTCCAGGACCCGGCCCTGCGGACGGTGTACGAAGCGAAGAAGGCCGCGCTGAAGGACCTGCAGCTCATCGGGTCCCGAGGCGCGTACGTGAGGTCGCGGATCCGGTTCCTGCGGGATCTGGACCGCGGCTCCCCCTTCTTCTACTCGCTGGAAAAAAGGCAGAGTGTCCGTAAGCAGCTCTTGACGCTGCTGGCCGACGACGGCTCTCTCGTCTCGGATCCGGAGGGCGTCAACAACAGGGTCCGTGAATATTACGGGGCTCTGTTCTCTCCGGATCCGTCCAGCGAGGAAGCGCGTAGAGTTTTGTGGGAGGACCTGCCGAAGGTCGGCCCGGAGGGCGCCGAAAATCTGGAAGCTCCGCTAAGCCTGGCGGAGCTGACCGGTGCCCTCGCCCGGCTCTCGAGGGGAAAATCCCCGGGGCTGGACGGGCTGACCGTGGAGTTCCACAGGGCGTTCTGGGACGTCCTGGGGAGCGACTACGCGCGGGTCCTGGGGGAAAGTCTGGCGACCGGGGAGATGCCCCTCTCTTGGCGCAGGGCAGTCATCGTCCTGCTGCCTAAGAAGGGCGATCTCCGCCTCCTTAAGAACTGGCGCCCGGTCTCCCTCCTCAGCACGGACTACAAAATCTTCGCCAGGGCGATGTCTGCTCGCCTTGGTGCCGTGCTGGACCACATGATCCACCCCGACCAGTCATACACGGTCCCGGGCCGGACAATCCACGATAACATCCATCTGGTCCGGGACCTCATCCATTGTTCCCAGGAGGCTGGTCTGTCGGTCGCCTTCCTATCCCTCGACCAAGAGAAGGCGTTCGACAGGGTGGATCACGACTATCTGCTCGGAACTCTGCGCGCTTTCGGGTTCGGGACGCATTTCGTCGCCCGGATCCGACTTTTGTACGCCGCCGCGGAGTGTCTGATTAAGGTTAACGGGTCCTTGACGGCGCCCCTTCGCTTTAGGAGAGGGGTGCGCCAGGGATGCCCCATGTCCGGCCAGTTATACGCCGTTTGCGTGGAGCCTTTCCTGCGCCTCTTGCGGACGAGGTTGACGGGACTGGCTCTGCAAGGGCCGGGCGTGGAGGTCGTCCTCTCGGCTTACGCCGATGACGTGCTCCTCGCGATAGAGGATCCCGCTGACCTGCGGAGGATGCGTGAGTGCCAGGAGATTTACTCGGCCGCGTCCTCCGCCAGGATCAACTGGGAGAAATGTTCCGGACTCCTGGTGGGTCAGTGGCGGGTGGACTCCCTGCCGGAGGAGCTCAGGCCTTTTGCCTGGAGCACGACCCATCTCCTCTATCTGGGAGTCTACCTTAGCCCCGACGAGGGAGCCTGGCCGGCGAACTGGCAGGAGCTGGAGGCCAAGGTCGCCGCTCGCCTAGGGCGCTGGACAGGACTGCTCCGAGTGCTGTCCTACAGGGGTCGAGCGCTAGTCATAAACCAGCTGGTGGCCGCAATGCTGTGGTACCGGCTGGTCACTTTGACCCCTCCCCCTGCGTTTGTCGCCAAGATACAGAAGAAGCTGGTGGACTTCTTCTGGAACAACAGGAAGCACTGGGTCTCTGCCGCGGTCTTGAGTCTCCCGCTTGAGGAGGGCGGTCAGTCGTTGGTGTGCGTCAGCGCCCAGCTCGCGACTTTCCGTCTTCAGACCCTGCAGAGATACCTTTACGTCGAGCCCCCTCCTAGGTGGTGCGCTCTGGCGAGGTATTTCTTCCGCCAGCAGCTCGACCTCAATTATGACACGCAGCTCCTGTTTGTGAACTTGGGGGGTGCCAGGACCGCCCTCCGGGAGCTGCCTGTCTTTTACAGGGAACTCATCAGGGTCTGGAACAAAGTCTCCACCAAGCGCAGCTCTCCGCCGGCTGGAGTGGCGGCCGTCCTGCAGGAACCGCTGCTCGGGAATCCGTACCTCCACGGCCGAGGCTTTATGTGGCGGTCGGAAGAGAGGGCTGTGGCTGGTGAGGTGACCAGGGTCAGGGACCTGCTCGATGGCGGAGGAGCGGGCTGGATGGCGCCAGACACGCTGGCGCGGCGCCTAAATTCTGCCAACGTCCGCCACGCGGCCGATGCCATCGAGTCGCTAAAAACAGCTCTGGGCCCTGACTCCGTTAGGTGTATCGAGGAGGCTCAAGCACGTGGGGAAATCCCGTCCGAACTGACCCCCGTCCGGACGGAATTCCTCATCGGCGCCAAACCCCGGAACCTCCCTCGGGGGCCGGCGCCTCACAACTTGAGCCGCCTCGGGGAAATCCCCTCCGTGCCCTTCAGTTCCGCGCGGAGGGGTTTCCTGTACGGGCTGCTCCTGCACACCCTCAACTTTGCCATCCTCGCCGGCCGTCCGGACACGCCATGGCGTACCATCTTGCCGTCCGGAGGAGGCGGGGGTCCCCGATGGAGGGCACTCTACGCAGGGGTCCTCCCACTATTCATCGGGGACTTGGCCTGGAGGGTGGTGCACGGAGCAGTGCCGTGCAACAAATTTTTAAGCCGGTTCACGGACTCCCAGGCCGCCTGCAATTTCTGCGGTCTGGAGGAGTCCGTGTTCCATGTTTTTATGGAGTGCACAAGGTTGCAGCCCCTGTTCCATTATTTGAAGGGGCTGCTCCTGAAATTCTGGCTGCACTTCAGTCCCACTCTCCTGATCTTTGGGCACCCTGTGCGGAGGGGAGCGGGTAGGTCCGAAGGCCTCCTCGTAGGACTGCTCCTGGGCACGGCCAAGGGTGCCATCAGCCGGTCCAGGCAGCGGGCGGTCGAGGGGGTCGTTCAACCTGACTGCCTGCCTCTCTTCCGCTCTTACATTCGGTCCAGGGTGTCCTTGGAGATGGAGCACGCGGTGTCCACCGGTACGCTCGCGGCCTTCCGCGAGAGGTGGGCACCGGAGGGACTGGAGTGCATCATCACGCCCGGCAACCAAATTTTAATTTGATTTTACGTTTTAAAGTTAATTTGTTTTAATTGCCGGTGCTTTTAGTGTCCCCTTCCCTTTTATAGGGGGCACTGGGGAAAAATTGTGATTTTAGTGCCCAAAAAAAAACCAAAAAAAAAAACAAAAAAAAACAAAAAACACAAAAAAAAACACAAAAAAGGGGGAAAAAAAAAAAAGGGCCTTGTAAATGTCTGGAGTGTCACCCAGGTCGGGTGGCACCGTTTAATGTTTTATGTTTTCACAGATAAACTCAAAAGAGTTTCATGCCCAAGGAACCAATCGTGGAGCAGTGGAGGCGTGTCCTGCTCAGTTGGAGCTGTGAGCTGTGAGAGAAGGAGCTATCAACTTAAGCTCCTGCCTGGAGAGCCCTGAGACCAGCCCAGGAACAGAAGGAAGGAAGGGGCTTCACCTTCAACTTCTATCCAGAGGGAGAGGAGGAGAAAGCAGAAAACTTTCAACATCTTTTTCACCATTCTGCAAAGAGTTGGAGAGAGGGGGAAAAGACCAACAACATCCAGTGTGGAAGGAGGGAGACTCTACATTCTACAGGTGGGTGTGGGTGCATTTCCCCAAACAGACTTTGTTGTATCGGTGGGGGGAGGAAAGAAGACCACTGAGGGCCGGAACATCGCGGGGGGTGTGTGTGTGTGTGGAAGTGTGCGTGGGGGCCGTGCTTACAACTAGGCCCCCCCCCACAATTGGAACCCCCCCCACCCCCCACATTTGCCTAGCCTGGGATAGCTGGAGCTACCAGGCTGAAGATTGTTGTTTTTCTCAATCACCCAATTAAAGATCGTTAGGAGTGCCTGGTGGCTCCAGCTACCCCAGGTGAAGACATCTTCTCCCCCCACCTGAAGACCACCCCAAAGACTTTTGTGTTTTGCCATCTGGGGAGTGCACCCACCCACAGCTGCGAGGGGAGACCTGCCCTCGCAGTCCCCCCCCCCCCTTCCCACCCCCCTCTCTCTTTCTCTGCTACTCTGTTTCTCCCCTCTCTCTCTGAGGCCTCTTCCTTCCAAATTTACAAAAAAAAAACAAACCAATTAAGACAACTGAGCAGAGGGAGCAAGGCCTCTCCCCAATTGCCAACTAGGGGAGAGGTACCTCGTTAAGAGCTCCTCTGCTTCAGTCTTTTAGATAAGAGGCCTAATTAAGACCATTAAGGCCTGTGACTTTGGGGTGGGTGTAGCCCTTAAAGGGACCCCGTGATGGCGACCCCATCCACGCCGGTGGCAGGGCCAGCAAGGACGTATGCGCAGGTGGCAACCGCTTCCACGGCCCCTCCTGCGCCACCCGCTGCCCTGCCACCATTTAGATTAATTACTAGAAAACACGGGGTCAAGAGCTACACTCACCCCACAATGACCATCGAGGAGTGCGTGCGGGCGATGGCTGGGGTAGTCGGCCCCTCGGCCATTGTCGCAGCCTCCAAGATGTCTGGGAAGGCCGTGTTCTTCCTGGGGTCGGAGCGGGCGGTGTCCCTGGCCCTTGAAAAGGGGCTCACGGTGGGCGGGACGTTCCTGCCGGTGGACCCTCTCGAGGCCACCGCGCAGAGGGTCATCGTGTCAAACGTCCCGTCCTTTGTTTCCGCTGAGCTCCTCCTCCCTCACCTACACCAACTGGGGGAGGTAAGGTCGGGGATCAACCCCATACCGCTCGGCCTCAGGGAGAACAGCCTGCGCCACGTGTTCTCCTTCCGCCGCCAGCTCTTTGTCCGGCTGGCGCGGGAGGACGTGACAGAAGGGCACTTTAATGTGGTGCACGAGGGGACTGCCTACCGCGTCTTCTGGACGTCGGACGGCGTGCGGTGCCATGCCTGCAGGGAGGTGGGGCACGTTCGCAAAAACTGCCCCGCCTCCAAGGCCGCCAAACCACCGAAGGCGGCCATAGCTGGCGCCGCCGCCACCCCTCCCCCTAGTTGCGTCCGCGTGCCGGGAGCCATGGGTGCGCGGGCATCGTCGGAGGCCTTTGTTTTCAGGGCCTCCGGCGGGGGGGAGGGAGAGCGTCCGAGCGGAAAGAAGGCGCGGAAGAAGGAGAAACATCTAGAGGCGGGTCCCCTCGGTGCGCCGGAAAGTCTGACCACCGCGCTCAGCCCAACCCAGTCACCGGCGAGCGCGGGGTGCCCCGAGCCCGTGCCCGGGCCCTTGAATAACACCACAGAGGGGCCCAGGCGCGGGCAAGAAAAGGAAAAGGGGGGGGCGGAGCGGGAGGCCTCGGCAGACATGGAGGTCTCCCTGACTCCGCGCGCCCCCAGGAACAAAAAGAGGCACCGCCCCAATGAGGCGGAGGGGGAACAACATCCCTCCGCGGAGGAGGCGGTGCCCGCCGCGTGTCCCGCGTCCCCCACCAGCGCCCCCAAATTGCGCTGCAGGCGCGAGGAGTCTTTCCCCGGGGAGGGTGAGGCAGTCGAGGCTGCCCAGCCGCTGCCTCCTGGGGAGGGCGTGGGGCCAGTGGAAGAATGCGTAGCCGCCGGGTCGAGCGTCCCGGGGACCGAGGCGGGCGGGGCCGAAAAGGCCGAACCTGAGCCCGCCCAGCTATTATCCAACTTCCCCCGGGAGTCGCTCGACCCGGCAGAAATACAAACAAATAATTATGACACTGTAGATGCTGGGCCGGGGGGTGGCAGCGGGGAGGGGGAGGAACACCCACCCTCGCCTCTTACTTTGGAGCTGGAGCACTTGGGGAGCCTGGGGATCTCCTATGGCCGGGTCTCTCCTTGTTCCCCGGTTCCTGGGGCGGAGGGGGAACCCCTTCCGCTGTCATTTCCCGACCCAGCACCAATTTTAAAAGAGCCCAGTGGGGACTCCTCTGCCGACGATCCTGGGGGTGGGATCGGGGCAGAGCCAGGGCCGGTTGGAGCGGCCGGTTCATTTGCCGTACCTTGTGCGGTCGATGGGCCGGCTGCTGGCGGCCACCTCCCGGAGGAGGACGGGGACTCGGTGGGGGACGCGGGAGAAGAACTAGAGACCACCGCCAGGGAGGCGGTGGATCTGCTCGCGGCCGCCGCTGAGGCCCTCCTCATTCCTGCAAAGGAACTCCGGGACTTTTTGGCCCAGAGCCGGGGTCGCCGCGACCAAGCCCGACTGGCCCTGGAAAAATGGTCCGAGCCGGAGCTGATCAAGGGGTCCGTCCGTGCCGCCGTTAAAACCTTGGCCGCGGGCGGGCCCTTGACAAAGGAGCAGCACCTTGAGCTGCGCGAGCTCGAGGGACTCCTCGCTGGGCTGCGGAGGGAGCGGAGTTCAACAAAAGACTCCGCTCCCTCCCCCACAATAGGTTAAGGTAGAGGTTGCACTATGCTTTTGCCATGAAGATAACCATAGCCAGCCTCAACATCAACGGCGGCAGAGGGGCACGCCGTAGATTTGACAATTTTTCGCTCCTGCGGGAGGGGAAATATGCGGTGTGCTTCCTGCAAGAAACCCACACCGTTCCGGGAGACGAAGCCACGTGGCTCCTGGAATGGCAAGGAGAGGTCCGCATGAGCCACCTCACCGCCATTTCTAGTGGGGTGGCCATCTTGCTGGGCCCGCATTTTCAGCCGGAGATCTTGGGGGTCGAGGAGCCCGTGCCAGGCCGCTTGCTGCACGTAACGGTTCGCCTGGGGGACGTGCCGCTCCATCTCGTGAACGTGTACGCCCCTCATCCCGGCCCGCAGTAAACGCGCTTCTTTGAAGAGGTGTCCGCTCTTCTTGGCTCCGTCGACGTCGGCGACTGCATTGTCCTCGGGGGGGATTTTAACTGCACCCTTGAGGCGAGGGACCGCTCCGGTGCCCCGCAGTGCATGACGGCGATGGAGAAGTTGAGGGACCTGGTCGGGTCCTTCGACTTGGTGGACGTCTGGCGAAATCTCCACCCCGACTCCAGCGCCTTTACTTGGGTGAGGCCTGGAGTAGGATGGTCTAGAGTCGACCGCCTTTACGTGTCTCGGGCGTACGTTTCCTGCGTCCCGGCGGCCTCCATGCGGCCGGTGCCGTGTTCGGACCACCACCTGGTGTGGGCGGAGCTCGCTTCGCTCCGCGCGAGGACGGGGTCCGCGTACTGGCACTTTAACAACCGGCTGCTGGAGGACGTGCGGTTCCAGGACTCGTTCCGTCGATTCTGGTCCGACTGGAGAAGGAAGCAGGGGGGCTTCCCCTCCTTGAGGCTATGGTGGGACGTGGGCAAGGCTCACGTCCGCGTCTTCTGTCAAGAGTACGCGAGGGGGTCGACCAAGAGGCGGGCGGCCAGAGTCGGGCGCCTAGAAAAAGAGGTGCTCGACCTGGAAGCCCGTCTCGGTCAAGTCGTCCAGGACCCGGCCCTGCGGACGGTGTACGAAGCGAAGAAGGCCGCGCTGAAGGACCTGCAGCTCGTCGGGTCCCGAGGCGCGTTCGTGAGGTCGCGGATCCGGTTCCTGCGGGATCTGGACCGCGGCTCCCCCTTCTTCTACTCGCTGGAAAAAAGGCAGAGTGTCCGTAAGCAGCTCTTGACGCTGCTGGCCGACGACGGCTCTCTCGTCTCGGATCCGGAGGGCGTCAACAACAGGGTCCGTGAATATTACGGGGCTCTGTTCTCTCCGGATCCGTCCAGCGAGGAAGCGCGTAGAGTTTTGTGGGAGGACCTGCCGAAGGTCGGCCCGGAGGGCGCCGAAAATCTGGAAGCTCCGCTAAGCCTGGCGGAGCTGACCGGTGCCCTCGCCCGGCTCTCGAGGGGAAAATCCCCGGGGCTGGACGGGCTGACCGTGGAGTTCCACAGGGCGTTCTGGGACGTCCTGGGGAGCGACTACGCGCGGGTCCTGGGGGAAAGTCTGGCGACCGGGGAGATGCCCCTCTCTTGGCGCAGGGCAGTCATCGTCCTGCTGCCTAAGAAGGGCGATCTCCGCCTCCTTAAGAACTGGCGCCCGGTCTCCCTCCTCAGCACGGACTACAAAATCTTCGCCAGGGCGATGTCTGCTCGCCTTGGTGCCGTGCTGGACCACATGATCCACCCCGACCAGTCATACACGGTCCCGGGCCGGACGATCCACGACAACATCCATCTGGTCCGGGACCTCATCCATTGCTCCCAGGAGGCTGGTCTGTCGGTCGCCTTCCTATCCCTCGACCAAGAGAAGGCGTTCGACAGGGTGGATCACGACTATCTGCTCGGAACTCTGCGCGCTTTCGGGTTCGGGACGCATTTCGTCGCCCGGATCCGACTTTTGTACGCCGCCGCGGAGTGTCTGATTAAGGTTAACGGGTCCTTGACGGCGCCCCTTCGCTTTAGGAGAGGGGTGCGCCAGGGATGCCCCATGTCCGGCCAGTTATACGCCGTTTGCGTGGAGCCTTTCCTGCGCCTCTTGCGGACGAGGTTGACGGGACTGGCTCTGCAAGGGCCGGGCGTGGAGGTCGTCCTCTCGGCTTACGCCGATGACGTGCTCCTCGCGGTAGAGGATCCCGCTGACCTGCGGAGGATGCGTGAGTGCCAGGAGATTTACTCGGCCGCGTCCTCCGCCAGGATCAACTGGGAGAAATGTTCCGGACTCCTGGTGGGTCAGTGGCGGGTGGACTCCCTGCCGGAGGAGCTCAGGCCTTTTGCCTGGAGCACGACCCATCTCCTCTATCTGGGAGTCTACCTTAGCCCCGACGAGGGAGCCTGGCCGGCGAACTGGCAGGAGCTGGAGGCCAAGGTCGCCGCTCGCCTAGGGCGCTGGACAGGACTGCTCCGAGTGCTGTCCTACAGGGGTCGAGCGCTAGTTATAAACCAGCTGGTGGCCGCAATGCTGTGGTACCGGCTGGTCACTTTGACCCCTCCCCCTGCGTTTGTCGCCAAGATACAGAAGAAGCTGGTGGACTTCTTCTGGAACAACAGGAAGCACTGGGTCTCTGCCGCGGTCTTGAGTCTCCCGCTTGAGGAGGGCGGTCAGTCGTTGGTGTGCGTCAGCGCCCAGCTCGCGACTTTCCGTCTTCAGACCCTGCAGAGATACCTTTACGTCGAGCCCCCTCCTAGGTGGTGTGCTCTGGCGAGGTATTTCTTCCGCCAGCAGCTCGACCTCAATTATGACACGCAGCTCCTGTTTGTGAACTTGGGGGGTGCCAGGACCGCCCTCCGGGAGCTGCCTGTCTTTTACAGGGAACTCATCAGGGTCTGGAACAAAGTCTCCACCAAGCGCAGCTCTCCACCGGCTGGAGTGGCGGCCGTCCTGCAGGAGCCGCTGCTCGGGAATCCGTACCTCCACGGCCGAGGCTTTATGTGGCGGTCGGAAGAGAGGGCTGTGGCTGGTGAGGTGACCAGGGTCAGGGACCTGCTCGATGGCGGAGGAGCGGGCTGGATGGCGCCAGTCACGCTGGCGCGGCGCCTAAATTCTGCCAACGTCCGCCGCGCGGCCGATGCCATCGAGTCGCTAAAAACAGCTCTGGGCCCTGACTCCGTTAGGTGTATCGAGGAGGCTCAAGCACGTGGGGAGATCCCGTCCGAACTGACCCCCGTCCGGACGGAATTCCTCATCGGCGCCAAACCCCGGAACCTCCCTCGGGGGCCGGCGCCTCACAACTTGAGCCGCCTCGGGGAAATCCCCTCCGTGCCTTTCAGTTCCGCGCGGAGGGGTTTCCTGTACGGGCTGCTCCTGCACACCCTCAACTTTGCCATCCTCGCCGGCCGTCCGGACACGCCATGGCGTACCATCTTGCCGTCCGGAGGAGGCGGGGGTCCCCGATGGAGGGCCCTCTACGCAGGGGTCCTCCCACTATTCATCGGGGACTTGGCCTGGAGGGTGGTGCACGGAGCAGTGCCGTGCAATAAATTTTTAAGCCGGTTCACGGACTCCCAGGCCGCCTGCAATTTCTGCGGTCTGGAGGAGTCCGTGTTCCATGTTTTTATTGAATGCACGAGGTTGCAGCCCCTGTTCCACTATTTGAAGGGGCTGCTCCTGAAATTCTGGCTGCACTTCAGTCCCACTCTCCTGATCTTTGGGCACCCTGTGCGGAGGGGAGCGGGTAGGTCCGAAGGCCTCCTCGTAGGACTGCTCCTGGGCACGGCCAAGGGTGCCATCAGCCGGTCCAGGCAGCGGGCGGTCGAGGGGGTCGTTCAACCTGACTGCCTGCCTCTCTTCCGCTCTTACATCCGGTCCAGGGTGTCCTTGGAGATGGAGCACGCGGTGTCCACCGGTACGCTCGCGGCCTTCCGCGAGAGGTGGGCACCGGAGGGACTGGAGTGCATCATCACGCCCGGCAACCAAATTTTAATTTGATTTTACGTTTTAAAGTTTAATTTGTTTTAATTGCCGGTGCTTTTAGTGTCCCCCTTCCCTTTTATAGGGGGCACTGGGGAAAATTGTGATTTTAGTGCCCAAAAAAAAAACCAAAAAAAAAAAAAAAAACACAAAAAAAAAACCAAAAAAAAAAAAAGGGGGGAAAAAAAGGGCCTTGAAAATGTCTGGAGTGTCACCCAGGTCGGGTGGCACCGTTTATTGTTTTTATGTTTTCACAGGTGAACTCAAAAGAGTTTCATGCCCAAGGAACCAATCGTGGAGCAGTGGAGGCGTGTCCTGCTCAGTTGGAGCTGTGAGCTGTGAGAGAAGGAGCTATCAACTTGAGCTCCTGCCTGGAGAGCCCTGAGACCAGCCCAGGAAAAGAAGGAAGGAAGGGGCTTCACCACCAACTTTCACCCAGAGGGAGAGGAGGAGAACAGAAAACTTTAAACAACTTTTACCATTCTGCAAAGAGTTGGAGAGAGGGGGAAAAACCAACAACATCCAGTGTGGAAGGAGGGAGACTCTACACTTTCTACAGGTGGGTGTGGGTGCATTTCCCAAAAAGACTTTGTTGTATCGGTGGGGGGAGGAAAGAAGACCACTAAGGGCCGGAACATCGCGGGGGGTGTGTGTGTGTGTGGAAGTGTGCGTGGGGGTCGTGCTTACAACTAGGCCCCCCCCACAATTGGAACCCCCCCCACCCCCCACATTTGCCTAGCCTGGGATAGCTGGAGCTACCAGGCTGAAGTTTCTTAAATCACCAATTAACATCGTTAGGAGTGTGTGCCTGGTGGCTCTAGCTACCCCAGGTGAAGACGTCTTCTCCCCCCACCTGAAGACCAACCCAAAGACTGTGCTTGTGTGTTTTGCCATCTGGGGAGTGCACCCACCCACAGCTGCGAGGGGAGACCTGCCCTCGCAGCCCCCCCCTCCCTTCCCACCCCCCTCTCTCTTTCTCCGTTACTCTCTGTTTCTCCCCTCTCTCTCTGAGAGCCCTTTCTTCCTAATTTTTTAAAAAAAACAATTAAGACAACTGAGCAGAGGGAGCAAGGCCTCTTCCCAATTGCCAACGAGGGGAGAGGTGCCTCGTTAAGGGCTCCTCTGCTCAGTCAAACCAAACGAGGCCAATCAAGACCATTAAAGCCTGTGACTTTGGGGTGGGTGTAGCCCTTAAAGGGATCCCGTGATGGCGACCCCATCCACGCCGGTGGCAGGGCCAGCGAAGACATATGCGCAGGTGGCAATCGCTTCCACGGCACCTCCTGCGCCACCCGCTGCCCTGCCACCTTTCAGACTTATAACCAGGAAACACGGGGTCAAGAGCTACACTCACCCCACAATGAGCATTGAGGAGTGCGTGCGGGCGATGGCTGGGGTAGTCGGCCCCTCGGCCATTGTCGCGGCCTCCAAGATGTCTGGGAAGGCTGTTTTCTTCCTGGGGTCGGAGCGGGCGGTGTCCCTGGCCCTTGAAAAGGGGCTCACGGTGGGCGGGACGTTCCTGCCAGTGGACCCTCTCGAGGCCACCGCGCAGAGGGTCGTCATATCGAACGTCCCGCCCTTTGTTCCCGCTGAGCTCCTCCTCCCTCACCTACAACAACTGGGGGAGGTAAGGTCAGGGATCAACCCCATACCGCTCGGCCTCAGGGAGAACAGCCTGCGCCACGTGTTCTCCTTCCGCCGCCAGCTCTTTGTCCGGCTGGCGCGGGAGGAGACGACGGAGGGATCATTTAATGTGGTGCACGAGGGGACTGCCTACCGCATCTTCTGGACGTCGGACGGCGTGCGGTGCCATGCCTGCAGGGAGGTGGGGCATGTTCGTAAGAACTGCCCCGCCTCCAAGGCCGCCAAACCACCGAAGGCGGCCAAGGCTGGCGCCGCCGCCACCCCTCCCCCTAGCTGCGTCCGCGTGCCGGGAGCCATGGGTGCGCGGGCATCGTCGGAGGCCTTTGTTTTCAGGGACTCCGGCGGTGGGGAGGGAGAGCGTCCGACCGGAAGGAAGGCGCGGAAGAAGACAAAACATCCAGAGGCGGGTCCCCTCGGTGCGCCAGACAATTTGACCACCGCGCTCAGCCCAACCCAGTCACCGGCGAGCGCGGGGTGCCCCGAGCCCGTGCCCGGGCCCTTGAATAACACCACAGAGGGGCCCAGGCGCGGGCAAGCAAAGGAAAAGGGGTGGGCGGAGCGGGAGGCCTCGGCAGACATGGGGGTCTCCCTGCCTCCGCGCGCCCCCAGGAACAAAAGGAGGCGCGGCTCCGATGAGGCGGAGGGGGAACAACATCCCTCCGCGGAGGAGTCGGTGCCCGCCGCGTGTCCCGCGTCCCCCACCAGCGCTCCCAAATTGCGCTGCAGGCGCGAAGAGTCTGTCCCCGGGGAGGGTGAGGCAGTCGAGGCTGCCCAGCCGCTGCCTCCTGGGGATGGCATGGAAGATCTGCCTGTCGTGGGGGGCGTGGGGACCGCGGAGGAATGCGTAGCCGCCGGGTCGGGCATCCTGGGGACTGAGGCGGGCGAGGCCGAAAAGGCCGAACCTGAGCCCGCCCAGCTATTATCCAACTTCCCCCGGGAGCCGCTCGACCCGGCAGAAATACAAACTATTAAGAAATTTAATGACACTGTAGATGCTGGGCCGAGGGGTGGCAGCGGGGAGGGGGAGGAACACCCACCCTCGCCCCTTACTTTGGAGCTGGGGCACTTGGGGAGCTTGGGGATTTCCTATGGCCGGTTCTCTCCTTGTTCCCCAGTTCCTGGGGCGGAGGGGGAACCCCTTCCGCTGTCATTTCCCGACCCAGCACCATTTTTAAAAGAGCCCAGTGGGGACTCCTCTGCCGACGATCCTGAGGGTGGGATCGGGGCAGAGCCAGGGCCGGTTGGAGCGGCCGGTTCATTTGCCGTACCTTGTGCGGTCGATGGGCCGGCTGCTGGCGGCCACCTCCCGGAGGAGGACGGGGACTCGGTGGGGGACGCGGGAGAAGAACTAGAGACCACCGCCAGCGAGGCGGTGGATCTGCTCGCGGCCGCCGCCGAGACCATCCTCATTCCTGCAAAGGAACTCCGGGACTTTTTGGCCCAGAGCCGGGGTCGCTGCGACCAAGCCCGACTGGCCCTGGAAAAATGGTTCGAGCCAGAGCTGATCAAGGGGTCCGTCCGCGCCGCCGTCAAAACCTTGGCCGCGGGCGGGCCCTTGACAAAGGCGCAACACCTTGAGCTGCGCGAGCTCGAGGGACTCCTCGCTGGGCTGCGGAGGGAGCGGAGTTCAACAAAAGACTCCGCTCCCTCCCCCACAATAGGTTAAGGTAGAGGTTGCACTATGCTTTTGCCATGAAGATAACCATAGCCAGCCTCAACATCAACGGCGGCAGAGGGGCACGCCGTAGATTTGACAATTTTTCGCTCCTGCGGGAGGGGAAATATGCGGTGTGCTTCCTGCAAGAAACCCACACCGTTCCGGGAGACGAAGCCACGTGGCTCCTGGAATGGCAAGAAGAGGTCCGCATGAGCCACCTCACCGCCATTTCTAGTGGGGTGGCCATCTTGCTGGGCCCGCATTTTCAGCCGGAGATCTTGGGGGTCAAGGAGCCCGTGCCAGGCCGCTTGCTGCACGTAACGGTTCGCCTGGGGGACGTGCCGCTCCATCTCGTGAACGTGTACGCCCCTCAGCCTGGCCCGCAGCAGACGCGCTTCTTTGAAGAGGTGTCCGCTCTTCTTGGCTCCGTCGACGTCGGCGACTGCATTGTCCTCGGGGGGATTTTAACTGCACCCTCGAGGCGGGGGACCGCTCTGGTGCCCCGCAGTGCATGACGGCGATGGAGAAGTTGAGGGACCTGGTCGGGTCCTTCAACTTGGTGGACGTCTGGCGAAATCTCCACCCCGACTCCAGCGCCTTTACTTGGGTGAGGCCTGGAGTTGGATGGTCTAGAGTCGACCGCCTTTACGTGTCTCGGGCGTACGTTTCCTGCGTCCCGGCGGCCTCCATGCGGCCGGTGCCGTGTTCGGACCACCACCTGGTGTGGGCGGAGCTCGCTTCGCTCCGCGCGAGGACGGGGTCCGCGTACTGGCACTTTAACAACCGGCTGCTGGAGGACGTGCGGTTCCAGGACTCGTTCCGTCGATTCTGGTCCGACTGGAGAAGGAAGCAGGGGGGCTTCCCCTCCTTGAGGCTATGGTGGGACGTGGGCAAGGCTCACGTCCGCGTCTTCTGTCAAGAGTACGCGAGGGGGTCGACCAAGAGGCGGGCGGCCAGAGTCGGGCGCCTAGAAAAAGAGGTGCTCGACCTGGAAGCCCGTCTCGGTCAAGTCGTCCAGGACCCGGCCCTGCGGACGGTGTACGAAGCGAAGAAGGCCGCGCTGAAGGACCTGCAGCTCGTCGGGTCCCGAGGCGCGTTCGTGAGGTCGCGGATCCGGTTCCTGCGGGATCTGGACCGCGGCTCCCCCTTCTTCTACTCGCTGGAAAAAAGGCAGAGTGTCCGTAAGCAGCTCTTGACGCTGCTGGCCGACGACGGCTCTCTCGTCTCGGATCCGGAGGGCGTCAACAACAGGGTCCGTGAATATTACCGGGCTCTGTTCTCTCCGGATCCGTCCAGCGAGGAAGCGCGTAGAGTTTTGTGGGAGGACCTGCCGAAGGTCAGCCCGGAGGGCACCGAAAATCTGGAAGCTCCGCTAAGCCTGGCGGAGCTGACCGGTGCCCTCGCCCGGCTCTCGAGGGGAAAATCCCCGGGGCTGGACGGGCTGACCGTGGAGTTCCACAGGGCGTTCTGGGATGTCCTGGGGGGCGACTACGCGCGGGTCCTGGGGGAAAGTCTGGCGACCGGGGAGATGCCCCTCTCGTGGCGCAGGGCAGTCATCGTCCTGCTGCCTAAGAAGGGCGATCTCCGCCTCCTTAAGAACTGGCGCCCGGTCTCCCTCCTCAGCACGGACTACAAAATCTTCGCCAGGGCGATGTCTGCTCGCCTTGGTGCCGTGCTGGACCACATGATCCACCCCGACCAGTCCTACACGGTCCCGGGCCGGACAATCCACGATAACATTCATCTGGTCCGGGACCTCATCCATTATTCCCAGGAGGCTGGTCTGTCGGTCGCCTTCCTATCCCTCGACCAAGAGAAGGCGTTCGACAGGGTGGATCACGACTATCTGCTCGGAACTCTGCGCGCTTTCGGGTTCGGGACGCATTTCGTCGCCCGGATCCGACTTTTGTACGCCGCCGCGGAGTGTCTGATTAAGGTTAATGGGTCCTTGACGGCGCCCCTTCGCTTTAGGAGAGGGGTGCGCCAGGGATGCCCCATGTCCGGCCAGTTATACGCCGTTTGCGTGGAGCCTTTCCTGCGCCTCTTGCGGACGAGGTTGACGGGACTGGCTCTGCAAGGGCCGGGCGTGGAGGTCGTCCTCTCGGCTTACGCCGATGACGTGCTCCTCGCGGTAGAGGATCCCGCTGACCTGCGGAGGATGCGTGAGTGCCAGGAGATTTACTCGGCCGCGTCCTCCGCCAGGATCAACTGGGAGAAATGTTCCGGACTCCTGGTGGGTCAGTGGCGGGTGGACTCCCTGCCGGAGGAGCTCAGGCCTTTTGCCTGGAGCATGACCCATCTCCTCTATCTGGGAGTCTACCTTAGCCCCGACGAGGGAGCCTGGCCGGCGAACTGGCAGGAGCTGGAGGCCAAGGTCGCCGCTCGCCTAGGGCGCTGGACAGGACTGCTCCGAGTGCTGTCCTACAGGGGTCGAGCGCTAGTCATAAACCAGCTGGTGGCCGCAATGTTGTGGTACCGGCTGGTCACTTTGACCCCTCCCCCTGCGTTTGTCGCCAAGATACAGAAGAAGCTGGTGGACTTCTTCTGGAACAACAGGAAGCACTGGGTCTCTGCCGCGGTCTTGAGTCTCCCGCTTGAGGAGGGCGGTCAGTCGTTGGTGTGCGTCAGCGCCCAGCTCGCAACTTTCCGTCTTCAGACTCTGCAGAGATACCTTTACGTCGAGCCCCCTCCTAGGTGGTGCGCTCTGGCGAGGTATTTCTTCCGCCAGCAGCGCGACCTCAATTATGACACGCAGCTCCTGTTTGTGAACTTGGGGGGTGCCAGGACCGCCCTCCGGGAGCTGCCTGTCTTTTACAGGGAACTCATCAGGGTCTGGAACAAAGTCTCCACCAAGCGCAGCTCTCCGCCGGCTGGAGTGGCGGCCGTCCTGCAGGAACCGCTGCTCGGGAATCCGTACCTCCACGGCCGAGGCTTTATGTGGCGGTCGGAAGAGAGGGCTGTGGCTGGTGAGGTGACCAGGGTCAGGGACCTGCTCGATGGCGGAGGAGCGGGCTGGATGGCGCCAGACACGCTGGCGCGGCGCCTAAATTCTGCCAACGTCCGCCATGCGGCCGATGCCATCGAGTCGCTAAAAACAGCTCTGGGCCCTGACTCCGTTAGGTGCATCGAGGAGGCTCAAGCACATGGGGAGATCCCGTCCGAACTGACCCCCGTCCGGACGGAATTCCTCATCGGCGCCAAACCCCGGAACCTCCCTCGGGGGCCGGCGCCTCACAACTTGAGCCGCCTCGGGGAAATCCCCTCCGTGCCTTTCAGTTCCGCGCGGAGGGGTTTCCTGTACGGGCTGCTCCTGCACACCCTCAACTTTGCCATCCTCGCCGGCCGTCCGGACACGCCATGGCGTACCATCTTGCCGTCCGGAGGAGGCAGGGGTCCCCGATGGAGGGCACTCTACGCAGGGGTCCTCCCACTATTCATCGGGGACTTGGCCTGGAGGGTGGTGCACGGAGCAGTGCCGTGCAATAAATTTTTAAGCCGGCTCACGGACTCCCAGGCCGCCTGCAATTTCTGCGGTCTGGAGGAGTCCGTGTTCCATGTTTTTATTGAATGCACAAGGTTGCAGCCCCTGTTCCACTATTTGAAGGGGCTGCTCCTGAAATTCTGGCTGCACTTCAGTCCCACTCTCCTGATCTTTGGGCACCCTGTGCGGAGGGGAGCGGGTAGGTCCGAAGGCCTCCTCGTAGGACTGCTCCTGGGCACGGCCAAGGGTGCATCAGCCGGTCCAGGCAGCGGGCGGTCGAAGGGGTCGTTCAACCTGACTGCCTGCCTCTCTTCCGCTCTTACATCCGGTCCAGGGTGTCCTTGGAGATGGAACACGCGGTGTCCACCGGTACGCTCGCGGCTTTCCGCGAGAGGTGGGCACCGGAGGGACTGGAGTGCATCATCACGCCCGGCAACCAAATTTTAATTTGATTTTACGTTTTTTAAGTTTAATTTGTTTTAATTGCCGGTGCTTTTAGTGTCCCCCTTCCCTTTTATAGGGGGCACTGGGGAAAATTGTGATTTTAGTGCCCAAAAAAAAAAAAAAAAAAAACACAAAAAAAAAAGGGGGGGGGGGAAAAAAAGGGCCTTGTAAATGTCTGGAGTGTCACCCAGGTCGGGTGGCACCGTTTAATGTTTTTATGTTTTGCAGGTAAACTCAAAAGAGTTTCATGCACAAGGAACCAATCGTGGAGCAGTGGAGGCGTGTCCTGCTCAGTTGGAGCTGTGAGCTGTGAGAGAAGGAGCTATCAACTTGAGCTCCTGCCTGGAGAGCCCTGAGACCAGCCCAGGAAAAGAAGAAAGGAAGGGGCTTCACCACCAACTTTCACCCAGAGGGAGAGGAGGAGAACAGAAAACTTTAAACAACTTTTACCATTCTGCAAAGAGTTGGAGAGAGGGGGAAAAACCAACAACATCCAGTGTGGAAGGAGGAGACTCTACATTTCTACAGGTGGGTGTGGGTGCATTTCCCAAACAGACTTTGTTGTATCGGTGGGGGGAGGAAAGAAGACCATTGAGGGCCGGAACATCGCGGGGGGTGTGTGTGTGTGTGTGGAAGTGTGCGTGGGGGCCGTGCTTACAACTAGGCCCCCCCCACAATTGGAACCCCCCCCACATTTGCCTAGCCTGGGATAGCTGGAGCTACCAGGCTGAAGATTTTTCTCATTTACCCAATTAACATCGTTAGGAGTGTGTGCCACGTGGCTCTAGCTACCCCAGGTGAAGACATCTTCTCCCCCCACCTGAAGACTAACCCAAAGACTGTGCTTGTGTGTTTTGCCATCTGGGGAGTGCACCCACCCACAGCTGCGAGGGGAGACCTGCCCTCGCAGTTCCCCCCCCCTTCCCACCCCCCTCTCTCTTTCCCTGTTACTCTGATTCTCCCCTCTCTCTCTGAGAGCCCTTTTCCTCCCAAATCAATTAAAAAAACAACAAACAAACAATTCAGACAACTGAGCAGAGGGAGCAAGGCCCCTCCCCAATTGCCAACTAGGGGAGAGGTACCTCATTAAGGGCTCCTCTGCTCAGTCTAATCAAACGAGGCCAATTAAGACCATTAAGGCCTGTGACTTTGGGGTGGGTGTAGCCCTTAAAGGGACCCCGTGATGGCGACCCCATCCACGCCGGTGGCGGGGCCAGCGAGGACATATGCGCAGGCGGTGTCCACATCCACGGCACCTCCTGCGCCACCCGCTGCCCTGCCACCTTTTACACTTATTACTAAAAAACACGGGGTCAAGAGCTACACTCATCCCACAATGAGCATTGAGGAGTGCGTGCGGGCGATGGCTGGGGTAGTCGGCCCCTCGGCCATTGTCGCAGCCTCCAAGATGTCTGGGAAGGCCGTGTTCTTCCTGGGGTCGGAGCGGGCGGTGTCCCTGGCCCTCGAAAAGGGGCTCACGGTGGGCGGGACGTTCCTGCCGGTGGACCCTCTCGAGGCCACCGCGCAGAGGGTCATCATATCGAACGTCCCGCCCTTTGTTCCCGCTGAGCTCCTCCTCCCTCACCTACACCAACTGGGGGAGGTAAGGTCGGGGATCAACCCCATACCGCTCGGCCTCAGGGAGAGCAGCCTGCGCCACGTGTTCTCCTTCCGCCGCCAGCTCTTTGTCCGGCTGGCGCGGGAGGAGACGACGGAGGGGAACTTTAATGTGGTGCATGAGGGGACTGCCTACCGCGTCTTTTGGACGTCGGACGGCGTGCGGTTCCTTGCCTGCAGGGAGATGGGGCACGTTCGCAAGAACTGCCCCGCCTCCAAGGCCGCCAAACCACCGAAGGCGGCCAAGGCTGGCGCCGCCGCAACCCCTCCCCCTAGTTGCGTCCGCGTGCTGGGAGCCGTAGGTGAGCGGGCATCGTCGGAGGCCTTTGTTTTCAGGGCCTCCGGCGGGGGGGAGGGAGAGCGTCCGAGCGGAAAGAAGGCGCGGAACAAGAAGAAACATCTAGAGGCGGGTCCCCTCAGTGCGCCAGAAAGATTGACCACCGCGCTCGGCCCAACCCAGCCACCGGCGAGCGCAGGGTGCCCTGATCCCGTGCCCGAGCCCTTGGCCAATACCGCAGAGGGGCCCGGGCGCGGGCAAGAAAAGAAAAAGGGGGGGGCGGAGCGGGAGGCCTCGGCAGACATGGAGGTCTCCCTGTCTCAGCGCACCTCCAGCAACAAAAGGAGGCGCCGCTCCGTTGAGGCGGAGGGGGAACAACATCCCTCCGCGGAGGAGTCGGTGCCCGCCGCGTGTCCCGCGTCCCCCACCAGCGCCCCCAAGCAGCGCCGTAGGCGGGAAGAGTCTGTCCCCGGGGAGAGTGAGACAGTTGAGGCTGCCCAGCCTCAGCCTCCCGGGGATGGCGTGGAAGATCTGCCTGTCGTGGGGGGCGTGGGGACCGCGGAGGAATGCGTAGCCGCCGGGCCGGGCGTCCCGGGGACTGAGGCGGGCGGGGCCGAAAAGTCCGAACCTGAGCCCGCCCAGCCAATCCCCAACTTCCCCCGGGAGTCGCTCGACCCGGCAGAAATACAAACTATTAAGAAATTTAATGACACTGTAGATGCTGGGCCGGGGGGTGGCAGCGGGGAGGGGGAGGAACACCCACCCTCGCCCCTTACTTTGGAGCTGGTGCACTTGGGGAGCCTGGGGATTTCCTATGGCCGGGTCTCTCCTTGTTCCCCAGTTCCTGGGGCGAAGGGGGAACCCCTTCCGCTGTCATTTCCCGACCCAGCACCATTTTTAAAAGAGCCCAGTGGGGACTCCTCTGCCGACGATCCTGGGGGTGGGATCGGGGCAGAGCCAGGGCCGGTTGGAGCGGCCGGTTCATTTGCCGTACCTTGTGCGGTCGATGGGCCGGCTGCTGGCGGCCACCTCCCGGAGGAGGACGGGGACTCGGTGGGGGACGCGGGTGAAGACCTAGAGACCACCGCCAGCGAGGCGGTGGATCTGCTCGCGGCCGCCGCCGAGACCATCCTCATTCCTGCAAAGGAACTCCGGGACTTTTTGGCCCAGAGCCGGGGTCGCTGCGACCAAGCCCGACTGGCCCTGGAAAAATGGTTCGAGCCAGAGCTGATCAAGGGGTCCGTCCGCGCCGCCGTCAAAACCTTGGCCGCGGGCGGGCCCTTGACAAAGGCGCAACACCTTGAGCTGCGCGAGCTCGAGGGACTCCTCGCTGGGCTGCGGAGGGAGCGGAGTTCAACAAAAGACTCCGCTCCCTCCCCCACAATAGGTTAAGGTAGAGGTTGCACTATGCTTTTGCCATGAAGATAACCATAGCCAGCCTCAACATCAACGGCGGCAGAGGGGCACGCCGTAGATTTGACAATTTTTCGCTCCTGCAGGAGGGGAAATATGCGGTGTGCTTCCTGCAAGAAACCCACACCGTTCCGGGAGACGAAGCCACGTGGCTCCTGGAATGGCAAGGAGAGGTCCGCATGAGCCACCTCACCGCCATTTCTAGTGGGGTGGTCATCTTGCTGGGCCCGCATATTCAGCCGGAGATCTTGGGGGTCGAGGACCCCGTGCCAGGCCGCTTGCTGCACGTAACGGTTCGCCTGGGGGACGTGCCGCTCCATCTCGTGAACGTGTACGCCCCTCAGCCCGGCCCGCAGCAAACGCGCTTCTTTGAAGAGGTGTCCGCTCTTCTTGGCTCCGTCGACGTCGGCGACTGCATTGTCCTCGGGGGGGATTTTAACTGCACCCTCGAGGCGAGGGACCGCTCCGGTGACCCGCAGTGCATGACGGCGATGGAGAAGTTGAGGGACCAGGTCGGGTCCTTCGACTTGGTGGACGTCTGGCGAAATCTCCACCCCCACCTGGTGTGGGCGGAGCTCGCTTCGCTCCGCGCGAGGACGGGGTCCGCGTACTGGCACTTTAACAACCGGCTGCTGGAGGACGTGCGGTTCTAGGACTCGTTCCGTCGATTCTGGTCCGACTGGAGAAGGAAGCAGGGGGGCTTCCCCTCCTTGAGGCTATGGTGGGACGTGGGCAAGGCTCACGTCCGCGTCTTCTGTCAAGAGTACGCGAGGGGGTCGACCAAGAGGCGGGCGGCCAGAGTCGGGCGCCTAGAAAAAGAGGTGCTCGACCTGGAAGCCCGTCTCGGTCAAGTCGTCCAGGACCCGGCCCTGCGGACGGTGTATGAAGCGAAGAAGGCCGCGCTGAAGGACCTGCAGCTCGTCGGGTCCCGAGGCGCGTTCGTGAGGTCGCGGATCCGGTTCCTGCGGGATCTGGACCGCGGCTCCCCCTTCTTCTACTCGCTGGAAAAAAGGCAGAGTGTCCGTAAGCAGCTCTTGACGCTGCTGGCCGACGACGGCTCTCTCGTCTCGGAACCGGAGGGCGTCAACAACAGGGCCCGTGAATATTACGGGGCTCTGTTCTCTCCGGATCCGTCCAGCGAGGAAGCGCGTAGAGTTTTGTGGGAGGACCTGCCGAAGGTCAGCCCGGAGGGCGCCGTAAATCTGGAAGCTCCGCTAAGCATGGCGGAGCTGACCGGTGCCCTCGCCCGGCTCTCGAGGGGAAAATCCCCGGGGCTGGACGGGCTGACCGTGGAGTTCCACAGGGCGTTCTGGGACGTCCTGGGGAGCGACTACGCGCGGGTCCTGGGGGAAAGTCTGGCGACCGGGGAGATGCCCCTCGATTGGCGCAGGGCAGTCATCGTCCTGCTGCCTAAGAAGGGCGATCTCCGCCTCCTTAAGAACTGGCGCCCGGTCTCCCTCCTCAGCACGGACTACAAAATCTTCGCCAGGGCGATGTCTGCTCGCCTTGGTGCCGTGCTGGACCACATGATCCACCCCGACCAGTCCTACACGGTCCCGGGCCGGACAATCCACGATAACATCCATCTGGTCCGGGACCTCATGCATTGTTCCCAGGAGGCTGGTCTGTCGGTCGCCTTCCTATCCCTCGACCAAGAAAAGGCGTTCGACAGGGTGGATCATGACTATCTGCTCGGAACTCTGCGCGCTTTCGGGTTCGGGACGCATTTCGTCGCCCGGATCCGACTTTTGTACGCGGCCGCGGAGTGTCTGATTAAGGTTAACGGGTCCTTGACGGCGCCCCTTCGCTTTAGGAGAGGGGTGCGCCAGGGATGCCCCATGTCCGGCCAGTTATACGCCGTTTGCGTGGAGCCTTTCCTGCGCCTCTTGCAGACGAGGTTGACGGGACTGGCTCTGCAAGGGCCGGGCGTGGAGGTCGTCCTCTCGGCTTACGCCGATGACGTGCTCCTCGCGATAGAGGATCCCGCTGACCTGCGGAGGATGCGTGAGTGCCAGGAGATTTACTCGGCCGCGTCCTCCGCCAGGATCAACTGGGAGAAATGTTCCGGACTCCTGGTGGGTCAGTGGCGGGTGGACTCCCTGCCGGAGGAGCTCAGGCCTTTTGCCTGGAGCATGACCCATCTCCTCTATCTGGGAGTCTACCTTAGCCCCGACGAGGGACCCTGGCCTGCGAACTGGCAGGAGCTGGAGGCCAAGGTCGCCGCTCGCCTAGGGCGCTGGACAGGACTGCTCCGAGTGCTGTCCTACAGGGGTCGAGCGCTAGTCATAAACCAGCTGGTGGCCGCAATGCTGTGGTACCGGCTGGTCACTTTGACCCCTCCCCCTGCGTTTGTCGCCAAGATACAGAAGAAGCTGGTGGACTTCTTCTGGAACAACAGGAAGCACTGGGTCTCTGCTGCGGTCTTGAGTCTCCCGCTTGAGGAGGGCGGTCAGTCGTTGGTGTGCGTCAGCGCCCAGCTCGCGACTTTCCGTCTTCAGACCCTGCAGTGATACCTTTACGTCGAGCCCCCTCCTAGGTGGTGTGCTCTGGCGAGGTATTTCTTCCGCCAGCAGCGTGACCTCAATTATGACACGCAGCTCCTGTTTGTGAACTTGGGGGGTGCCAGGACCGCCCTCCGGGAGCTGTCTGTCTTTTACAGGGAACTCATCAGGGTCTGGAACAAAGTCTCCACCAAGCGCAGCTCTCCGCCGGCTGGAGTGGCGGCCGTCCTGCAGGAACCGCTGCTCGGGAATCCGTACCTCCACGGCCGAGGTTTTATGTGGCGGTCGGAAGAGAGGGCTGTGGCTGGTGAGGTGACCAGGGTCAGGGACCTGCTCGATGGCGGAGGAGCGGGCTGGATGGCGCCAGACACGCTGGCGCGGCGCCTAAACTCTGCCAACGTCCGCCACGCGGCCGATGCCATCGAGTCGCTAAAAACAGCTCTGGGCCCTGACTCCATTAGGTGCATCGAGGAGGCTCAAGCACGTGGGGAGATCCCGTCCGAACTGACCCCCGTCCGGACGGAATTCCTCATCGGCGCCAAACCCCGGAACCTCCCTCGGGGGCCGGCGCCTCACAACTTGAGCCGCCTCGGGGAAATCCCCTCCGTGCCTTTCAGTTCCGCGCGGAGGGGTTTCCTGTACGGGCTGCTCCTGCACACCCTCAACTTTGCCATCCTCGCCGGCCGTCCGGACACGCCATGGTGTACCATCTTGCCGTCCGGAGGAGGCGGGGGTCCCCGATGGAGGGCACTCTACGCAGGGGTCCTCCCACTATTCATCGGGGACTTGGCCTGGAGGGTGGTGCACGGAGCAGTGCCGTGCAACAAATTTTTAAGCCGGTTCACGGACTCCCAGGCCGCCTGCAATTTCTGCGGTCTGGAGGAGTCCGTGTTCCATGTTTTTATTGAGTGCACAAGGTTGCAGCCCCTGTTCCATTATTTGAAGGGGCTGCTCCTGAAATTCTGGCTGCACTTCAGTCCCACTCTCCTGATCTTTGGGCACCCTGTGCGGAGGGGAGCGGGTAGGTCCGAAGGCCTCCTCGTAGGACTGCTCCTGGGCACGGCCAAGGGTGCCATCAGCCGGTCCAGGCAGCGGGCGGTCGAGGGGGTCGTTCAACCTGACTGCCTGCCTCTCTTCCGCTCTTACATCCGGTCCAGGGTGTCCTTGGAGATGGAGCACGCGGAGTCCACCGGTACGCTCGCGGCCTTCCGCGAGAGGTGGGCACCGGAGGGACTGGAGTGCATCATCACGCCCGGCAACCAAATTTTAATTTGATTTTACGTTTTTAAGTTTAATTTGTTTTAATTTCCGGTGCTTTTAGTGTCCCCCTTCCCTTTTATAGGGGGCACTGGGGAAAATTGTGATTTTAGTGCCCAAAAAAAAACCAAAAAAAGAAAAACACAAAAAAAAACAAAAAAAGGGGGGGAAAAAAAAAAAAAGGGCCTTGTAAATGTCTGGAGTGTCACCCAGGTCGGGTGGCACCGTTTAATGTTTTATGTTTTCGCAGGTAAACTCAAAAGAGTTTCATGCACAAGGACCCCCAGGTCCCTCTGCACCGCAGCATGTTGTAATTTCTCCCCATTCAAATAATACTCCCTATTCCTGTTTTTTTCCCAAGGTGGATGACCTCACACTTTCCGACATTGTATTCCATCTGCCAAACCTTAGCCCATTCGCTTAACCTATCTAAATCTCTTTGCAGCCTTTCTGTGTCCTCTCCACAACCCGCTTTCCCACTAATCTTTATGTCATCTGCAAATTTTGTTACAATACACTCTGTCCCCTCTTCCAGGTCATCTATGTATATTGTAAACAGTTGTGGTCCCAGCACCGATCCCTGTGGCACACCACTAACCACCGATTTCCAACCCGAAAAGGACCCATTTATCCCGACTCTCTGCTTTCTGTTTGCCAGCCAATTCTCTATCATTGCTAATACATTTCCTCTGACTCTGCGTATCTTTATCTTCTGCAGTAACCTTTTGTGTGGCACCTTATCGAATACCTTTTGGAAATCTAAATACACTACATCCATCGGTACACCTCTATCCACCATGCTCATTATATCCTCAAAGAATTCCAGTAAATTAGTTAAACATGATTTCCCCTTCATGACTCCATGCTGCGTCTGCTTGATTGCACTATTCCTGTCTAGATTTCCCGCTATTTCTTCCTTAATGATAGTTTCAAGCATTTTCCCCACTACAGATGTTAAACTAACCGGCCTATAGTTTCCTGCCTTTTGTGTGCCCTCTTTTTTAAACAGTGGCATTACATTAGCTGCTTTCCAATTTGCTGGTACCTCCCCAGAGTCCAGAGAATTTTGGTAGATTATAACGAATGCGTCTGCTATAACTTCCGCCATCTCTTTTAATACCCTGGGATGCATTTCAACAGGACCAGGGGACTTGTCGACCTTGAGTCTCATTAGCCTGTCCAGCACTACCCTCCGAGTGATAGTGATTGTCTCAAGGTCCTCCCTTCCCACATTCCTGTGACCAGCAATTTTTGGCATGGTTTTTGTGTCTTCCACTGTGAAGACCGAAGCAAAATAATTGTTTAAGGTCTCAGCCATTTCCACATTTCCCATTATTAAATCCCCCTTCTCATCTTCTAAGGGACCAACATTTACTTTAGTCACTCTTTTCCATTTTATATATCTGTAAAAGCTTTTACTATCTGTTTTTATGTTTTGCGCAAGTTTACCTTCGTTATCTATCTTTCCTTTCTTTATTGCTTTCTTCATCATTCTTTGCTGTCGTTTAAAATTTTCCCAATCTTCTATTTTCCCACTAACCTTGGCCACCTTATACGCATTGGTTTTGAATTTGATACTCTCCTTTATTTCCTTGGTTATCCACGGCTAGTTATCCCTTCTCTTACCGCCCTTCTTTTTCAGTGGAATATATTTTTGTTGAGCACTATGAAAGAGCTCCTTAAAAGTCCTCCACTGTTCCTCAATTGTGCCACCGTTTAGCCTGTGTTTGAAGTCGACTTTAGCCAACTCTGCCCTCATCCCACTGTAGTCCCCTTTGTTTAAGCATAGTACACTTGTTTGAGACACTACTTCCTCATCCTCAATCTGTGTTACAAATTCAACCATACTGTGATCACTCATTCCGAGAGGATCTTTTACTAGGAGATCGTTTATTATTCCTTCTCATTACGCAGGACCAGATCTAAGATAGCTTGCTCCCTTGTAGCTTCTGTAACATACTGTTCTAAGAAACAATACCGTATGCATTCTATGAATTCCTCCTCCAGGCTACCCCGTGCGATTTGATTTGACCAATCGATATGCAGGTTAAAATCCCCCATGATTACTGCCGTTCCTTTTTCACATGCCTCCATTATTCCCTTGATTATTGCCCTCCCCACCGTGAAGTTATTATTTGTGGGCCTATAAACTGCACCCACCAGTGACTTTTTCCCCTTACAACTCTTATCTTCACCCACGATGATTCAACATTTTGTTCATTAGAGCCAATGTGTCTCCAGCAAATGCCCTGATATCATTTTTTAATAACAGAGCTACCTCACCTCCTTTCCCTTCTTGTCTATCTTTCCGAATTGTCAGATACCCCTAAATGTTTATTCCCAGTCTTGGCCACCTTGCAACCACGTTTCTGTAATGGCCACCAAATTATACCCATTTGTAATGATTTGTGCCGTCAACTCATTTACTTTATTTCGAATGCTGCGTGCGTTTAGGTAAAGTGTTTTAATACTAGTTTTACACCATGATTTTTAGTTTTGACCCCTCCTGCAGCCCCTTTATATTCAATTGCCCTTTTTGTTTTTTGCCTTGGGTTTCTCTGCCCTCCACTTTTACTCATCTCCTTTCTGTCTTTTGCTTTTGTCTCCTTTTTGTTTCCCTCTGTTTCCCTGCATTGGTTCCCATCCTCCTGCCATATTAGTTTAACTCCTCCCCAACAGCACTAGCAAACACTCCCACTGGAAGATTGGTTCCGGTCCTGCCCAAGTGTAGACCGTCCGGTTTGTACTGGTCCCACCTCCCCCAGAACCGGTTCCAATGCCCCAGGAATTTGAATCCCTCCCTGCTGCACCATTGCTCAAGCCACGTATTCATCAGAGCTATCCTGCGATTCCTACTCTGACTAGCTCGTGGCACTGGTAGCAATCCTGAGATTACTACTTTTGAGGTCCTACTTTTTAATTTAGCTCCTAGCTCCTTAAATTTGTCTTGCAGGACGTCATCCCTTTTTTTACCTATATCGTTAGTACCAATGTGCACCATGACAACTGGCTGTTCACCCTCCCTTTTCAGAATGTCCTGCACCCGCTCCGAGACATCCTTGACCCTTGCACCAGGGAGGCAACATACCATCCTGGAGTCTCGGTTGCAGCCGCAGAAACGCCTATCTATTCCCCTTACAATCGAATCCCCTATCACTATCGCTCTCCCACTCTTTTTCCTGCCCTCCTGTGCAGCAGAGCCAGCCATGGTGTCATGAACTTGGCTGCTGCTGCCCTCCCCTGATGAGTCATTCCCCTCAACAGTACTGAAAGCGGTGTATCTGTTTTGCAGGGGGATGACCACAGGGGACCCCTGCACTACCTTCCTTGCACTGCTCTTCCTGCTGGTCTTCCATTCCCTAGCTGGCTGTGGACCCTTCACCTGCGGTAAGACCAACTCGCTACACGTGCTACTCACGTCATTCTCAGCATTGTGGATGCTCCAGAGTGAATCCACCCTCAGCTCCAATTCCGCAACGCGGACCATCAGGAGCTGGAGGTGGATACACTTCCTGCACACGTAGTCGTCAGGGACACCGGAAGTGTCCCTGAGTTCCCATATGGTACAGGAGGAGCATATCAGGTGACCGAGCTCTCCTGCCATGACTTAACCCTTTGTTACACTTAAATTGGCAACAACAATGCAAAAGTTTACTCACTGTTATCCAAAGATGGGCACTCACACTATCCGCATATAACTATGTAATTCGCCACAGGCCAGGCACAGAGAACTACGCTGATGTTCTCAGTCGGCTACCATTGCCCACCTCCGGGGTGGAAGTGGCACAGCCTGCAGACTTGCTCATGGTGATGGATTCATTTGAAAATGAAAAGTCAACCATTACGGCCTGCCAGATCAGGACCTGGACCAGCCAGGATCCTTTACTGTCCCTTGTAAAAAACTGTGTCCTCTTTGGGAGCTGGTCCAGCGTCCCAGCGGAGATACATGAAGAGTTCAAGCCATTCCAACGGCGCAAAGACGAAATGTCCATACAGGCGGACTGTCTTTTGTGGGGTAATCACTTGGCTTTGCCTCAGAAAGGCAGGGAAACATTCATACGCGACCTACACAGTACCCACCCCGGCATAGTAATGATGAAAGCTTTCGCCAGATCCCACGTGTGGTGGCCCGGCATCGACTCAGTTTTGAAGTCTTGCATGCGCTAATGCAATACTTGCTCTCAACTGAGCAATGCACCCAGGGAGACACCACGAAGTTTGTGGTCATGGCACTCCAAACCGTGGTCTAGGATCCACGTTGACTTTGCTGACCCGTTTCTAGGCAAAATGTTTTTGGTTGTTGTGGATGCTTATTCAAAATGGATTGAGTGTGTAATAATGTCTGTAAGCACGTCCACTGCCAGCATCGAAAGCCTACGAGCATTTTGCAATTCACGGCCTGCCTGATGTCCTCGTCAGCGACAATGGGCCGTGCTTCACCAGCACCATCAAGGAATTTATGATCTGCAATGGGATCAAGCGCGTCACAACTGCCCAGTTCAAGCCCGCATCTAATGGCCAGGTAGAACGGGCAGTCCAAACCTTCAAGCAAAGCTTAAAACAGGTGTCGGAAGGCTCCCTGCAGACCCGCTTGTCCCGAGTCCTGCTCAGCTACCGCACAAGACCCCACTCACTCACTGGGGCTCCCCCTGCCGAACTGCACATGAAAAGGGCGCTCAAAACAAGGCTCTCTCTAGTCCACTCTGATCTCCATGATCATATCGAGGGCGGGAGACATCAACAAAGCATGTACCATGATCGCGCAATTTTGTCATGCGATATTGAAGTCAATGACCCTGTATTTATACTCAACTATGGACATGGCCCCAAATGGCATGCTGGCACTGTCATAGCCAAAGAAGGGAGTCGGAGATTTGAGGTCAAACTTGCAAATGGACTAACTTGCAGAAAGCATTTGGACCAAACCAAACTGTGATTCACAGACAGCCACGGGCAACCTGAAGAGGACACCACCAACTCCGATACGCACACAAGTGGCAACTGACATCACGGTTAACCACGAAGCTGAACTCATCATCCCCAGCAGCCCAGCAAGGCCAGCTGCGCAGCAGCCCAGCGAAGTCCCAACCAACTCACTTGGTTGTACCGAGATGGTCGAGTAGGGAGTGGAAAGCCCCAGATCGTCTCACCTTGTAAATAAGTGTACTATTGACTTTGGCGGGCAGGCGAGTGATGTTATGTATGCAACACCTTGTAACCAGCATTCTACCGCCACCAGTGGGCGCATCTGTTGGGGATATAAGCATAGAAGCAGGCCTCCCATGCTGTGCCAGCACTCTGGAGTCAGAATAAAGGGACGAAGGTCACACTTACTCAAGTCTACAGTACTCAGTCACATTGCTTTATTTGAGACATAACAGGGATGACACTTCCTGGCTGAGTGGCGATGGGGATCCTTCTCTTCCTCCTCCTGCTCCTCCTCCTCCTCCTGTGGCTCCTCCTCATCAGTTGGTACTGCTGGCTTGACCTCCAGCGGCTGGCCCCTCATGAGGGCCAGGTTGTGCAAAATGCAGCAGACCACCATGAAAATGAAGACCCATTCAGGAGAGTACTGCAAGGCCCCACTATTAAGTTCAGAATAAATCCACAGGACTGTATTGCAAAATCGAACTGTTT
Source organism: Pristiophorus japonicus (assembly GCF_044704955.1). Classification (NCBI taxonomy): domain Eukaryota; kingdom Metazoa; phylum Chordata; class Chondrichthyes; family Pristiophoridae; genus Pristiophorus; species Pristiophorus japonicus. Next base: position 498,556,520 of record NC_091977.1, on the reverse strand, counting down.
CTGACCTTGGTCTCTTTATTCAGACTCCAGAGTGGAGAAACAGCATGGTGAATCACCTTTTATACCTGCTTGCCCCAGGGTACACAGGTGACCCTTAGGTCTCCCACAGGTGTGCCCCCTAATGGCAAGTCTTACATATTGGTAAGACTTTTCATACATAACAGCCACCAGACTGGTCCAGACAATGGAACCTCTGCTTGAGGATCCCAATGCAATGCTCTATGATGCACCTGGTGCCAGAATTAGCGTAGTTGTAGGCATGCTCGGCTGCTGTCCTTGGGTTTTGTAGTGGAGTCAGCAGCCAAGTGGACAGGGGATATACCTTGCCTCCAAACAGCCATCCACAATCCTGATTTGGCACACTGGTCTGGCGCAGAATGAATGAATGACGGCTGCTGCCTGGATACCTGGCATCAACTACCAGGATCTTATGCTGGGGGTCACACATCAGCTGCACATTGAGGGAGTGGAATCCCTACCTATTGATGAAGAGCTCGGGATGGTGTTGTGGCGCCATCAGGCAAATGTGTGTACAGTCGATGGCACCCTGCACCCTGGGGAACCCTGAAATCCAGACAAATCCGGCCTGGCGCTTCTCCCCAGTTATCGGGAAGGAGATATACTCAAGTCCTCCTATAGAGAGCATCTGTGACCTGCCGGATGGAGGGAAGGGCAGGGAATTGTGAAATGTTGGCTACGTCTGCAGTCACAGACTGGATAGACCCCATAGTATAAAAGTTCAGAGCTATGGTGACCATGGTCTCAACGCTCATAGCGGTCCTGAGCCTTGTGTGAGGCTCCAGATCTTGGCACAGGACATTGCAGAGCTCCCTCAGTATGTCCTTTCGAAGTCTGAGCCTTCACAGGCATTTCTCATCACTGAGCTCCAGGAAGGAGAACTGATGACCCTTTAACATTAGGGCCTCCTTCCCCCAGGTCTATGCTGCCCACTTCCCATAGCAGCTGGCTGATCGCCTTCTCCCTGTTCCTCCTCATGTTCAGGAGCCTCTGTAGGCTGTTGCTAGCAATTTTCCTGGCCCAGGATACCTGACCCACCTCCTCACGCCATCTCCCTCCTGGCCACCCTCTCTATGTGGAGGTCTGCAGGTCCTTCTGGTTGTTGGGTCGATGGCTGCTGCCTTCCTTGCCCACAGCCTCTCTACACGTTGCTGACGGCATTGCCTTCTCCTGCATCTGACAATGTGGACAAGGTGTTCCCCTGCCAACATTCAGCCCACTCTGTGCGAAGACTGGACCCTGACAAGCAGGCCTCTCTGCAACACAGAATGAGGCCGACAGGCCTCCACTAATCAGTGAGAGCTAAAAGTCTTCAAAAATCTCCGAAAAGTGATGAACATGACCCAGCAGGTTAACCAAATGCACAAAAGGAATAGAAAAAGTTTATACAAAAATACCCCCGATCGTGCTGCTCCAAGCTCCCAACAGCAGTTAGCTCCTTTTACCACCCGCTTTGATCGACATTCATTTGTCGGCTGTCTTAGCAGAGTCATTGTCCCATGCTGAAGGTCTCAGTCATGACTCAGTGGGTAGCATTCCCACAGTTGAGCCAGAAGGCTGTGGTTTCTGTTGTGTATCTGTAAAGCATGCACTCCCATTTTCCGCCACCAAGGAGTGCATCCCCTGAAGTCCAAAGGGATCCCAGCATCCCTTGGGAGCACTGTATATAAGCCGGACCCTAAGGCCTGTTCCTCAATCTGGAGTGTCTTATTAAAGACTGAGGTCACTGATACCTTCACCTCCCTGTGTGCAGTCTCATCTGTGTTAGGAACACAACAACTGGCGACGAGTACACGAATCCAACGCAAAGATGCAGCAAACTGTGGGCATCCTGGAGAAGTTCTCGGAAGGCGAGGACAGGGAAGCCTATGTCGAACGGTTAGACCAGAACTTTGTAGCCAACGAGCTGGACGGAGAAGAAAGCGCTGCAAAAAGGAGAGCAGTCCTCCTCACGGTCTGCGGGGCACCGACCTACAGCTTCATGAAGAATCTTCTGGCTCCAGTGAAACCCACAGAAAAGTCGTATGAGGAGCTGTGTACACTGCATCTTAACCCAAGGGAGAGCATGCTGATGGTGAGGTATCGGTTCGACATACCAGCGATCTGAAGGTCAGGAAGTGGCGAACTATGTCACTGAGCTAAGGCGACTTGCAGGACAATGTGAGTTTGATGGCTACCTGGAGCAAATGCTCAGAGACTTTTTTGTACTGGGCATTGACCACAAGACCATCCTACGAAAACTTTTGACTGTAGAGATACCAATCCTCAGTAAGGCCATTGCAATAGCACAGGCGTTTATGTCCACCAGTGATGACAGCAAACAAATCTCTCAGCACACAAGGGCTAACAATGTTCATAAATTAATTGGAACTGTGTTTGTGAGCAGAAATGTACAGGGCAGAAACCATGAGTCTGCAACTGCCAGCAGGCCTCAGGTGACCCAGATGACTCAGAGTCCCCAACAAAGGATGAATGCAAGGCAATTCACACCTTGTTGGCATTGTGGAGGCTTCCATTCAGCCTATTCATGCAGCTTCAAAGGGTACGATTGCAAGAGCTGTGGAACAATGGGACACGTCCAATGAGCTTGCAGATAAGCTGCAAGCTCTGCTAAACCTGCTAACCACCACTTGGCAGAGGAAGATCGGTCCATGGTGGATCAAAGCAATTTCGAGCCTCAGAGAGAGGAGACAGATGCTGAAGTACACGGGATGCACACATTTTCGACGAAATGTCAACCTATAATGCTAAATGTAAAATTGAATGGCTTACCCATAGCCATGGAACTAGACACTGGCGCTAGCCAATCCATCATGAGTAAAACGATGTTTGAGAGACAAGGCACTCAGACCAGCCCTGAGCCCCATCCACACGAAACTGAGAATGTACACCAAAGAGCTTATCACTGTCCTGGGCAGCACCATGGTCAAGGTCACCTATGAGGGCACGGTGCATGAACTGCCACTCTGGATTGTCCCAGGCGATGGCCCCACACTGCTTGGAAGGAACTAGCTGGGCAAAATCCGCTGAAACTAAGATGACATCCGAGCGCTATCACCTGTTGATGAGGTCTCGTGTACCCAGGTTCTCAACAAATTTCCTTCCCTTATTGAGCCAGGCATTGGAAACATTTCTGGGGCGAAGGTGCGGATCCACTTGGTCCCAGAGGCACGACCCATTCACCAGAAGGCGCGAGCGGTACCTCACATGATGAGGGAGAGAGTGGAAATCGAGCTGGACAGGCTGCAACGCGAGGGCATCATCTCCCCAATGGAATTCAGTGAGTGGGCCAGCCCGATTGTTCCAGTACTCAAAAGTGATGGCACGCTCAGGATTTGCGGCGATTATAAAGTAACTATAAATCGTTTCTCGCTACAGGACCAATACCCACTACCTATGGCAGACGACCTATTTGTGACGCTGGCAGGAGGCAAGATATTCACCAAGCTCGACCTGACTTCGGCCGACATGACGCAGGAGCTGGAGGAGTCTTCGAAGTGCCTCATCTGCATCAATACGCACAAGGGACTGTTCATCTGCAACAGATGCCCGTTTGGAATTCGGTCGGCTGCAGCGGTATTCCAGAGATACATGGAGCGCCTACTCAAGTCGGTACCATGCATGGTGGTTTTTCAGGACGACATATTGGTCACAGGTCGGGACACCGTCGAGCACCTACAAAGCCTGGAGGAGGTCCTACAGCGACTAGATCGCGTAGGGCTGCGGCTGAAGAGGTCGAAATGGGTCTTCATGGCAACAGAAGTGGAGTTTTGGGGAGAAAGATCGCGGCGGATCGCGTGAGTCCGGGGTCAGCGAGAGGCCTATAAAAGACCCAACGCGGCGGCAGTCGGGAGCAGCGTCGGAGGTGCGTGATTCCGGGGTCGGAGAGGCCTATAAAAGACCCAACGCGGCGGCAGTTGGGAGCAGCGTCAGAGGTGCGTGGAGAGGCATGAGTCTGGGGTCGGAGAGGCCTACAAAAGGCTCAACGCGGCAGCAGTCGGGAGATGCGTGGAGAGGCGAGCTTGTGCAGCTACAGGGAGAAGGCAAAAAGAAGTAAAAAGAAACAAAGGTGACGTCACAGCCAAGGGGGTAAGTGATTGGCTGGTGATTAGTTTTTCTTTTATCTCTTCCATAACAGTGAGTAAAATTTAGCATTGTTGTTGCCAAGTTAAGTGTATCTAAGGGTTAAGTCATGGCAGAAGAGCTTGGTCACGTGTTATGCTCCTCCTGTACCATGTGGGAACTCAGGGACACTTCCGGTGTCCCTGATGACTATGTGTGCGGGAAGTGTATCCGCCTCCAGCTCCTGATGGTCCGCGATGCGGAATTGGAGCTGAGGGTGGATTTACTCTGGAGCATCCACGATGCTGAGAATGACGTGAGTAGCACGTGTAGTGAGTTGGTCTTACCGCAGGTGAAGGGTCCACAGCCAGATAGGGAATGGAAGGCCAGCGGGAAGAGCAGTGCAAGGAAGGTAGTGCAGGGGTCCCCTGCGGTCATCCCCCTGCAAAACAGATACTGTTGAAGGGGATGACTCATCAGGGGAGGGCAGCCAAGTTCATGGCACTGTGGCTGGCTCTGCTGCACAGAAGGGCAGGAAAAAGAGTGGGAGCGTGATAATGATAGGGGAGTCAATTGTAAGGGGAATAGATAGGCGTTTCTGTGACCGTGACCGAGACTCCAGGATGGTATGTTGCCTCCTTGGTGTAAGGGTCAAGGATGTTTCGGAGCGGGTGCAGGACATTCTGAAAAGGGAAGGTGAACAGCCAGTTGTTGTGGTGCACATTGGTACCAACGATAGAGTTTAAAAAAGGGATGAAGTCCTACGAGACAAATTTAAGGAGCGAGGAGCTAAATTAAAATGTAGGACCTCAAAAGTAGTAATCTCGGGTTTGCTACCAGTGCCACGAGCTAGTCAGAGTAGGAATCTCAAGAAAGCTCAGGTGAATACGTGGCTTGAGCAGTGGTGCAGCAGGGAGGGATTCAAATTCCTGGGGCGTTGGAACAGGTTCTGGGGAGGTGGGACCAGTACAAACCGGAAGGTCTGCACCTGGGCAGGACCGGAACCAATGTCCGAGGGGGAGTGTTTGCTAGTGCTGTTGGGGAGGAGTTAAACTAATATGGCAGGGTGATGGGAACCAATGCAGGGAGACAGAGGGAAACAAAATGGAGACAAAAGCAAAAGACAGAAAAGAGATGAGTAAAAGTGGAGGGCAGAGAAACCCAAGGCAAAAAACAAAAAGGGCCACTGTACAGCAAAATTCTGAAGGGTCAAAATGTAATAAAAAGGCAAGCGTGAAAGCTCGGTGCCTCAATACAAGGAGTATTCGGAACCTAGGAGAGGGCTCTGAGCTAGTTCGAGTGGGTGAGAGCTCAGATGAACAGGACCCCAAGAAATAATGCAAAAGGCAGGAGGCAACAGAGCAGAGTAGCACTGGGGTAAGTGTAAACCACAAGGTGATAGGAAGGGACAATATGTATGAATATAAAGGGGCTGCAGGAGGGGTCAAAACTAAAAATCATGGTTTAAAAACTAGTATTAAAACACTCTACCTAAATGCATGCAGCATTCGAAATAAAGTAAAGGATTTGATGGCACAAATCATTCCAAATGGGTATGATTTGGTGGCCATTATAGAAACGTGGTTGCAGGGTGGCCAAAACTGGGAATTAAACATAAGGGGTATCTGACAATTCGGAAAGATAGACAAGAAGGGAAAGGAGGTGGGGTAGCTCGGTTAATAAAGGATGATATCAGGACAGTTGTGAGAGATGATATTGGCTCTAATGAACAAAATGTTGAATCATTGTGGGTGGAGATTAGAGATAGTAAGGGGAAAAAGTCACTGGTGGGCATAGTTTATAGGCCCCCAAATAATAACGTCACGGTGGGGCGGACAATAATCAAGGGAATAATGGAGGCATGTGAAAAATGAACGGCAGTAATCATGGGGGATTTTAACCTACATATCGATTGGTCAAATCAAATCGCACGGGGTAGCCTTGAGGAGGAATTCATAGAATGCATACGGTATTGTTTCTTAGAACAGTATGTTACAGAAGCTACAAGGGAGCAAGCTATCTTAGATCTGGTCCTGTGTAATGAGACAGGAATAATAAACGATCTCCAAGTAAAAGATCCTCTCGGAATAAGTGATCACAGTATGGTTAAATTTGTAATACAGATTGAGAGTGAGGAAGTAGTGTCTCAAACGAGCGTACTATGCTTAAACAAAGGGGACTACAGTGGGATAAGGGCAGAGTTGGCTAAAGTAGACTGGAAACACAGACTAAACGGTGGCACAATTGAGGAACAGTGGAGGATTTTTAAGGAGCTCTTTCATAGTGCTCAACAAAAATATATTCCAGTGAAAATGATGGGCAGTAAGAGAAGGGATAACCAGCCGTGGATAATCAAGGAAATAAAGGAGAGTATCAAATTAAAAACCAAAGCGTATAAGGTGGCCAAGGTTAGTGGGAAACTAGAAGATTGGGAACATTTTAAACGAGAGCAAAGAATGACTAAGAAAGCAATAAAGAAAGGAAAGATAGATTCCAAAAGTAAACTTGCGCAAAACATAAAAACAGATAGTAAAAGATTTTACAGATATATTAAACAGAAAAGAGTGACTAAAGTAAATGTTGGTCCCTTAGAAGATGAGAAGGAGGATTTAATAATGGGAAATGTGGAAATGGCTGAGACCTTAAACAATTATTTTGCTTCGGTCTTCACAGTGAAAGATACAAAAACCATGCCAAATATTGCTGGTCACGGGAATGTGGGAAGCGAGCACCTTGACATAATCACTATCACTAGGGGGGTAGTGCTGGACAGGCTAATGAGACTCAAGGTAGACAAGTCCCCTGGTCCTGATGAAATGCATCCCAAGGTATTAAAAGAGATGGCGGAAGTTATAGCAGATGCATTCGTTATAATCTACCAAAGTTCTCTGGATTCTGGGGCGGTACCAGCGGATTGGAAAGTAGCTAATGTAATGCCTCTGTTTAAAAAAGGGGACAGACAAAAGGCAGGTAACTGTACGTCGGTTAGTTTAACATCTGTAGTGGGGAAAATGCTTGAACCTATCATTAAGGAAGAAATAGCGGGACATCTAGATAGGAATAGTGCAGTCAAGCAGATGCAACATGGATTCATGAAGGGGAAATCATGCTTAACTAATTTATGGAATTCTTTGAAGATATAATGAGCATGGTGGATAGAGGTGTACCGATGGATGTGGTGTATTTAGATTTCCAAAAGGTATTCGATAAGGTGCCACACAAAAGGTTACTGCAGAAATAAAGGTACGCAGAGTCAGAGGAAATGTATTAGCATGGATAGAGAATTGGCTAGCTAACAGAAAGCAGAGAGACGGGATAAATGGGTCCTTTTCGGGTTGGAAATCGGTGGTTAGTGGTGTGCCACAGGGAGCGGTGCTGGGACCACAACTGTTTACAATATACATGGATGACCTGGAAGAGGGAACAGAGTGTAGTGCAACAAAAGTGTCACAAAAGTGGGAAAGCGGGTCGTGTAGAGGACACAGAGAGGCTGCAAAGAGATTTAGATAGCTTAAGCGAATGGGCAAAGGTTTGGCAGATGGAATACAATGTCGGAAAATGTGAGGTCATCCACCTTGGAAAAAAAACAGTAAAAGGGAATATTATTTGAATGGGGAGAAATTACAACTTGCTGCGGTGCAGAGGGACCTGGGAGTCCTTGTGCATGAATCCCAAAAAAGGTAGTTTGCATGTGCAGCAGGTAATCAGGAAGGCGAATGGAATGTTGGCCTTCATTGTGAGAGGGATGGAGTACAAAAGCAGGGAAGTCATGCTGCAACTGTACAGGGTATTGGTGAGGGCACACCTGGAGTACTGAGTGCAGTTTTGGCCACCTTACTTCAGGAAGGATATACTAACCTTAGAGGGGGTACAGAGATGATTCATTAGGCTGATTCCGGAGATATGGGGGCTACCTTATGATGATAGATTGAGCAGACTGGGTCTTTACTCATTGGAGTTCAGAAGGAATCGGGGTGATCTTATAGAAACATTTAAAATAATGAAAGGGATAGACAAGATAGAGGCAGAGAGGTTGTTTCCACTGGTCGGGGAGACTAGAACTAGGGGTCACAGCCTCAAAATACGGGGGAGCCAATTTAAAACCGAGTTGAGAAGGAATTTCTTCTCCCAGAGGGTTGTGAATCTGTGGAATTCTCTGCCCAAGGAAGCAGTTGAGGCTAGTTCATTGAATGTATTCAAATCCCAGATAGATAGATTTTTAACCAATAAAGGAATTAAGGGTTACGGGGAGCGGGCGGGTAAGTGGAGCTGAGTCCACGGCCAGATCAGCCATGATCTTATTGAATGACTGAACAGGCTCGAGGGACTAGATGGCCTACTCCTGTTCCTAATTCTTATGTTCTTATGTTCTTATTCGGCCCACAGATGCCTTGACAGAGGCTATCAGGAACGCGTCTAGGCCACAGAACGTCACGGAGCTGCGGTCGTTCCTGGGACTCCTCAACTATTTTGGTAACTTCCTACCGGGGTTAAGCACCCTCTTAGAGCCCCTACATGTGTTATTGCGTAAAGGTGAGAACTGGGTCTGGGAAAAAGCCAAGTAATTGCTTTTGAGAAATCCAGAAACATTTTATGCTCCAACAAGCTGCTTGCATTGTATAACCCGTGTAAAAGACGCGAGTTAGCATGTGATGCATCGTCGGACGGAGTCGAATGTGTATTACAACAAGTTAACATTGCGGGGAAGTTGCAACCTATTGCCTATGCATCCAGGAGCTTGTCTAAGGCCGAGAGGGCCTGCAGCATGATTGAGAAAAAGGCATTAGCATGTGTGTTCGGGGTAAAGATAATGCATCAGTACCTGTTTGGCCGCAAATTTGAGCTGAAAATCGATCACAAGCCCCTCATATCTCTGTTCACTGAAAACAAGGGGATAAATAGTAATGCCTCAGCCTGCATACAACGGTGGGCACTCGCACTATCAGCGTATAATTTTCCATCCGCCACAGGCCAGGCACCGAGAACTCTGCGGATGCTCTCAGTTGGCTACCATTGCCCACCACGGGGGTGGAAATGGCGCAGCTTGCAAACTTGTTGATGGTCATGGAAGTGTTTGAAAATGATAAATCACCTGTCACGGCCCGCCAGATTAGGACTTGGACCAGCCAAGTTCCTCTGCTGCCCCTAGTAAAAAACTGTGTACTGCATGGGAGCTGGGCCAGCATCGCCATTGAAATGCAAGAGCTAATCAAGGTGTTCCAGCAGCGAAAGGATGAGCTGTCCATTCAGACAGACTGCCTGTTGTGGAGTAACTGCGTAGTGCTACTCATTAAGGGCAGGGAGACGTTCATCTCGGATCTCCACAGCACACACCCGGGTATAGTAATGATGAAAGCAATAGCCAGATCTCTTGTGTGGTGGCCCGGAATCGACTCTGACTTAGAGTCCTGTGCACGGCAATGCAGTGTATGTGCTCAGTTGAGCAACGCGCCCAGAGAGGCACCACTAAGTTGGTGGTCCTGGCCCTCCAGACCATGGTCAAGAATCCATGTCGATTATGAGGGCCCGTTTCTCGGTAAAATGTTCCTGGTGGTGGTGGATGTTCTTTCAAAATGGATTGAATGTGAAATAATGTCGGGAAGCACCGCCACCATTGAAAGCCTGAGGGCCATGTTTGCCACCCACGGCCTGCCTGACATACTGGTCACTGACAACGGGCCATGTGTCACCAGTGCCGAATTTAAAGAATTCATGACCCGCCAAGGGATCAAACATGTCACCTTGGCCCCGTTTAAACCAGCCTCCAATGGGCAGGCAGAGTGGGCGGTACAAACAATCAAACAGAGCCTTAAACGAGTCACAGAAGGCTCACTCCAAACCCGCCTGTCCCGAGTACTGCTCAGCTACCGCACAAGACCCCACTCGATCACAGGGTGCCACTGGCTGAGCTACTCATGAAAAGGGCACTTAAAACCAGACTCTCGCTGGTTCACCCCAACCTGCATGATCAGGTGGAAAGCATGCGGCAGCAACAAAATGTAAATGATGGTCGCGCCACTGTGTCACGGGAAATTAATCTGAATGACCCTGTGTGTGTGCTAAACTATGGACATGGTCCCAAGTGGATCACGGGCACGGTGGTAGCTAAAGAAGGGAGTAGGTTGTTTGTAGTCAAAGTAGACAATGGACAAATTTGCAAAAAGCACCTGGACCAAACGAGGCTGCAGTTCACAGACTGCCCTGACCAACCCACAGCAGACACCACCTTTTTCGAGCCCACAACACACAACCAAAGGATCAACAACACCACGCCGGACCAGCAAATCAAACCCATCATGCCCAACAGCCCAGCAAGGCCAAGCTCACCCAGCAGCCCTGCAGGGCCAACAACATGCCAGCCCAGCAAGGGCACAGCCAACACACCAGAACAGACATTTGTACCGAGGCGGTCCACCAGGGAAAGAAAGGCTCCCGACCGCCTCACCTTGTAAATAGTTTTCACTTTGGCTTTTGCGGGGGAGTGATGTTGTGTATCTGTAAAGCAAGCACTCCCATGTTCCGCCACCAGGGAGCGCATCCCCTGAAGTCCCAAGGGATCCCAGCATCCCTTGGGAGCATTGTATATAAGCCCTAAGGCCTGTGACTCACTCTGGAGTGTCTTAATAAAGACTGAGGTCACTGTTACTTTAACCTCCCTGTGTGCAGTCTCATCTGTGTTCGGAACACAACAGTTTCAATTGAGACTTGAGCAGAAAATCTAGGCTGACAGTGCAATGCTGAGTGTCCAATACATTACTGAGGGAGTGTTGCACTGTTGGAGGTGCCATCTTTCAGATGACATGTTAAACCAAGGCCCTTGGTCTGTTCTCTCAGGTAAATGTACAAGATCCCATGGCACTATTTATTCCTCAACCAACATCACTAAAATGGATTATCTAGTCATTATCACATTTCTGTTTCTGGGACCTTAGTTGGTTGCCATGTTTAATACATGACAGTGGTGACTACTCTTCAAAAGTACTTGATTGGCTGTAGAGTGATTTGGGAGGTCCTGAAATAATAAAAGGCTCCATATCAATGCAAGTCTTTTGTTCTTATCTTTTCATTTAAGTTAAGTAAATGAACAGTGCGCGATCCCGAGAGCACAGTGAGAGTGGGATCTGAGTGACGGGAGGCTAAAGGAGCTCGATGCTGCTGGGAGCTCGGAGCAGCGAGAGCGGAGAGGGGGACAAAATCACTGTGACATCACAGGAAATCAGGTAAGTGATTGGCTGGTTGGTTGGTTTCTCTTTTTTTAACCTTGGGCATTGATGTAAATTACAAGCCACAATTTCAAAAGTAAACATAGACAAGTGGTAGTTCTAAACTTAAAAAGCTCACTAATTAAATAAAATATTACATTTTTGAAATAAGTTTTAAAGTTCTTTTCATAGCTATAAAATAAAGGGTAAAAGCTGAGTGTGTTTTGCTAAGTTTTAAAGTTTATTTCTGCTGGGTAGTTCCGAGTCTATTAACTAGAGGCATGGCAGGGCAGCTCAGCCTCGTGGATTGCACATCCTGTGCCATTTGCGAAGTCCTGGACGCTACTCGTAGCCTGGGCGACCAAGTGTGCAGGAGGTGTCTCCAGCTGCAGTAACTTGAGCTCTGCGTTTCGGACCTTGAGCGGCAGCTGGAGTCACTACGGTGCATTCGCGAGAGTGAGAATTTTGTGGATAGCACGTTTCTCGAAGTGGTCACCCCGCAGCTTAAAAGTGTGCAGGCAGAGAGGCAATGGGTGACCACCAGACAGAAGAGGAGGACTAGGCAGATAGTGCAGGAGTCCCTCGAGTCCAACTCACTCTCCAACCAGTATTCTGTTCTGAGTACTGGTGAGGGTGATGGTGCCTCTGGGGAGTGCAGCCAGTGCCAAGTCCACGGCACCACAGGTGGCTCAGCTGCACAGGAGTGGGGAGGAGGAAGAGCAATAGTGGTAGGGGATTCGATAGCCAGGGGTGCAGACAGGCATTTCTGCGGCCACAGATGTGACTCCAGGATGATATGTTGCCTCCCTGGTGCTAGGGTCAAGGATGTCACCTTGCAGTTGCAAGACATTCTGGGGGGGAGAGGGTGAACAGCCAGAGGTCATGGTCCATATCAGTACCAATGACATAGTAGAAAGAGGGATGAGGTCCTGCAGGCAAAGTTTAGGGAGCTAGGAGAGACATTAAAAAGCAGGACCTCAAAGGTAGTAACCCCGGGTTCCGTGACGGTGCCACGTGCTAGTAAGTACAGAACTAGGAGAATAGAGAAGATGAATGCGTGGCTGGAGAGATGATGCAAGTGGGAGGTCTTTAGATTCCTGAGGCATTGAGACCATTTCTGGGTTGCACCTCAACGGAGCCAGAACCAATATCCTCGTGGGAGGGTTTGCTAGTGCTCTTCGGGAGGTTTTAAACAAGTTTGGCAGGGCGTTGGGAGGCAGAGAATAGTTTCAGTGGGGAGAGAAGCAAATCTGGAATTGGGCAACAGAAAAGCAGAAAGTGAATTTTGTTATGTATGTAAATTTTACGAGTGTGTAAGACTTGCCACCAGGGGGCACACCTGTGGGAGACCCAAGGGTCACCTGCACACCCGGGTAATCAGGTATAAAAGGCAGTCTGCCATGCTGCTTCCTGGAGTTACATTAATGAGATCAAGGTCACAACAGTTTGAGCTTATAGCATACAGTCTTGTGGAGTTATTCTGAACATAACAATTGACGACGAGTAACAGATCACAAACTTTCACACGGTTATGGTTGCCTTTGGTATTCTTGAGAGATTTGTTGAAGGTGATGATTGGGAGTCCTTCGTTGAGTGTCTTGACCAGTACTTCGTGGCCAACGAGCTGGATTCGGAAGAGACCGCGGTCAAGCACAGGCGATTTTCCTCACCCTTTGTGTGTCCACAATATATGGCCACATCAAAAATATGCTAGCACCGACGAAATCAATGGAAAAGACGTATGCAGAGTTGTGCACGCTGGTTCGGGAACACCTCAAGCCGAAGGAGAGCATCTTAATGGCCAGGTACCGCTTTTACATGCAACATCGCTCCAAGGGCCAGAACATGGCGAGCTGTGTCGCCGACCTAAGATGCCTTGCGGGACCGTGCGTATTTGTTGAGTTTTGGGGAAAATGTTGCGGGACTTTTTCATGCTTGGAATCAGCCACGAGGTCATTCTTGGCAAACTGCTGTCTGCCGAATCCTGAGATCTGATCAAGATAGCCCAGGCTTTCATGTCCACGAACGATAACATTAACAGATATCTTTGCAGCATTGAAGCTCATCGGCAAGTACTGTGCATAAAATAACGCCTTCAGCAGGCAGAACTGTACATGGCAGTGCCTACACGCCTGCAGAGGCCAGACCTAGGATGACTCAGAGTCTGCTGTGGGGCATGAATGCGAATCCATTAACACCATTCACTCCTCTCCAAAGTCTTAGATATAAGTTATTTACAAGTTGAGGTGATCCGGGGCTCAACGTCACCTGAGTTGAAGTCCTGGCATGGGTGAGTTGGTCGGATCATTGCTGCACTGCAAGCAGCTGGTCTGATCGGACTGTAGGGCATTGTGGGTTCATCCTCGTGGTTGACCGCAAGGTCGATTGCTGGTTGGGTGTATGTTGGTGGATCAATGATGGTAATGTCCTCTTCAAACTGTTCTTGGTTGTCAGTGAATCGCAGTTTGGTCTGATCCAAGTGCTTTCTGTATGTTTGTCCATTCAAAAGTTTGACAACAAACACTCGATTCCCCACCTTGGCTAAAAGAGTGCCAGCAACTCATTTGGCATCATGACCGTAATTAAGAACAAACACAGAGAGAGCCATTAATCTCAATGTCACGCGATACAGCCGCGCGGTCATGGTACACGTAATGGCGGTGACACCGGGTTTCTACATGATCATTGAGACTAAGGAGAGCCTGGTTTTGAGTGCTCTCTTTCTTAACAATTCTGCAGGGGTAACACCAGTAAGCAAGTGGGGTCGCGTCCGTTAGCTGAGCAGAATCCGAGATAACCGGGTCTGCAGGGAACCGTCTGTCACGCGTTTCAAGCTCTGCTTGATAGTTTGGACTGCCCGTCCCGCTTGACCATTGGATGCGGGCTTAAACGGGGCAGACCTGACATCCTTGATGCCATTGCAGGTCATGAACTCGTTGAATTCCGAGCTGGTGAAACATGGTCCATTGTCACCAACAAGGAGGTCGGGTGGCGAACATGGCCCGGAGGATTTCAATGGTGGCAGTGGACGTATATGATGACATTATTATACGTTCAATCCATTTAGAATAAGCGTCCACTGCTACTAAGAGCATCTTTCCTAAAAAGGGGCCAGCACAATCTACGTGGACCCTGGACCACGGTTTGGAGGGCCATGACCACAGACTCAGTGGGGCCTCTCTTGTTGCATTGCTGAACTGTGAGCAAGTGTTACATTGGTGTACGCATGACTCCAATTCTGAGTCAATGCCGAGCCACCAAACATGCAACCTAGCGATAGCTTTCATCATGACTATGTCTGTATGGGTACTGTGTAGTTCGTGTATAAACATTTTCCTGCCGTTTTTTGGCAAAACCATATGATTCCCCCTTGGAGACAATCCGAATGGATGGACATTTCATCCTTGCGTCGGTAAAACGGCTTAAGTTCCTCTTGCATTTCCCGGGAACTGCCGACAAGCTCCCATTAAGGACGCAGCTTTTTACTAGTGATAACACAGGGTCCTGGCTAGTCCAGGTCCTGATCTGGTGAGCCATGATGGGTGACTCCGCGCTCTCAAAAGCATTCATTACAAGAAGCAAGTCTGCGGGTTGTGCCATTTCCACCCTGGTGATGGGCAATGGTAGCCAACTGAGGGCATCAGCACAGTTCTTAGTGCCTGGTCTGTGGCGGATTACATAGTCATACGCAAATAACATTAGTGCCCATCTTTGGATGCGGGATGAAGCATTGGTATTAATATCTTTGCTTTCTCAGCACAGCAAAATGAGCAGTTTGTGGTCGGTTTCGAGCTTGAACCGGAGTCCAAATAGATGTTGTTGCATTTTTTAACCTGTATACGCATGCTAATGCCTCTTTCTCAATCATACTCTAGGTTCTTTCAGCCTTAGATAAACTTCTGGACGCATATGTAACAGGTTGCAGTTTGCTTGACACATTTGCTTGCTGTAACACACAACCAACCCCGTACGCAGATGCATCACAAGCTAGTACTAAATGGTTACACGGATCATACAATACAAGTAACGCAGATTTCTGGCCTTATTAAAGGCTGTCTCTTGAGATTTGCCCCAAACCCAGTCGTCACCCTTGCGTAGCAATAAATGCAAGGGTTCCAGCAAAGTGCTCAATCCCGGTAGAAAGTTACAAAAATAGTTGAGGAGTCCCAGAAATGAACGCAGCTCCGTCTTGGAGTTCGTGGGTCTGATGCCATCCGCTGCAAACTTTCTCCCCAGAAATTCGAACTCTAACGCTAGGAAAACACATTTGGAGCATTTCAGACTGAGTCCCACTCTGTCCAGTCGCTTTAGAACCTCTTCCAAGTTGTGCAAGTGTTCGGTAATGTTGTGACCAGTGATCAGGGTATCATTTTGAAACACCATGGTGAGAAGATGACCAATCCAGCGTGGATCACACTGAACGAATAAGAGAGGCAACTCAACCTGAGGCTGAAGAGGAAGTGTATGGGGTACATACCTTCACCACCAAAAGCCTTCTGATAATGTTGAAAGTCAAATTAAATGCCATTCCAGTTTCCATGGAATTGAACATGGGGGTGAGTCAGTCAATTATGAGCCAGATGACTTTTGAGAAACTGCGGAGCAACAAAGCACAAAGGTCAGAACTAAGACCGATTCACACCAAGGTGCACACTTACACCAAAGAACTCAGACCAGTCATTGGCAGTGCAGCAGTGAAGTATCGTACGATGGAACTGTGCATGATTTATCACTATGGATTTTACCAAGCGATGGCCCAATGCTGTTTGGCAGAAGCTGGCTAGGAAAGATCCGATGGAACTGGGATGACATCAAAGCACTGTCTTCGGTGGATGATGCCTCGTGCGCCCAAGTGCTAAACAAATTCCCGTCGTTATTTGAGCCAGGCATCGGCAACTTCACAAGTGCCAAAGTGCAGATCCATCTAGTTTCTGATGCATGACCCGTTCATCACAAGGCCCGAGCGGTTCCATATATGATGCGAGAGAAAGTCGAGATCGAGCTGGACAGACTTCAACAAGAGGGGATCATATCGCCTGTCAAATTCAATGAGTGGGCCAGTCCAATTGTTCCGGTGTTAAAAAGCAATGGGATAGTCAGACTCTGTGGGGACTACAAGGTAATTGAGTCTCGTAACAAGACCACTACCCAAAGCGGATGACCTGTTCGCAACGTTAGCAGGGGGGAAGTCATTCACCAAGCTGGATTTAACCTCTGCTTACATGACACAGGAGCAGGCTGAACCTTCGAAAAAATTGATGTGCGTCAACACGCACAAAGGACTGTTCATATGCCCTTTTGGGATTCGCTCGGCTGCGGCCATCTTCCAGAGGAAACATAGAAACAGAAACATAGAAAATAGGTGCAGGAGTAGGCCATTCGGCCCTTCGAGCCTGTACCACCATTCAATATGGCTGATCATGCAACTTTAGTACCCCATTCCTGCTTTCTCTCCATACCCCTTGATCCCTTTAGCCATAAGGGCCACATCTAATTCCCTTTTGAATATATCTAACGAACTGGAATATTGTGTACAGTTTTGGTCTCCTAATCTGAGGAAGGACGTTCTTGCTATTGAGGGAGTACAAAGAAGGTTCACCATATTGATTCCCGGGATGGCAGGACTGACATATGAGGAGAGATTGGATCAACTGGGCTTGTATCCACTGGAGTTTAGAAGAATGAGAGGTGATCTCAGAGAAACATATAAAATTCTGACAGGATTGGACAGGTTAGAGGCAGGAAGAATGTTCCCATTGCTTGGGAGTTCCAGAACCAGGGGTCACAGTCTAAGAATAAGGGGTAAGTCATTTAGGACCGAGATGAGGAGAAACTTCTTCACTCAGAGAGTGGTCAACCTGTGGAATTCTTTACCGCAGAATGTTTTTGAGGCCAGTTCATTAGATATATTCAGAAGGGAGTTAGATATGGCCCTTACGGCCAAAGGCATTAAGAGGTATGGAGGGAAAGCAGGAAAGGGGTACTGAGGTTGAATGATCAGCCATGATCTTATTGAATGGCGGTGCATGCTCGAAGGGCCAAATGGCCTGCTCCTGAACCTAATTTCTATGTTTCTATGTTTCTATGTGCTTTAATTTTGCACACTAATCTCTTGTGTGGGACCTTGTCAAAAGCTTTTTGAAAGTCCAAATACACCACATCCACTGGTTCTCCCTTTCCCACTGTACTAGTTACATCCTCAAAAAAATTTAGAAGATTTTTCATGCATGATTTCATTAATCCATGCTGACTTGGACCGATCCAGTCACTGCTTTCCAAAAGCACTGCTATTACATCTTTAATAATTGATTCCAGCGTTTTCCCCACTATCGGTGTCAGGCTAACCGGTCTCATTCTCTGTTTTCTCTCTCCCTCCTTTTTTAAAAAGTGGGGTTACATTAGCTACCGTCCAATCCATTGGAACTGATCCAGAGTCAGTAGAATGTTGGAAAATGACCACCAATGCATCCACTATTTCTAAGGCCACTTCCTTAAGTACTCTGGGATGCAGACTATCAGGCCGTCGGGATTTATCGGCCTTCAATCCCATCAATTTCCCTAACACAATTTCCTGACTAATAAGGATTTCCTTCAGTGCCTCCTTCTCGCTACACCTTTGGTCCCCTAGTATTTCCGGAAAGTTATTTGTGTCTTCCTTAGTGAAGACAGAACCAAAATATTTGTTCAATTAGTCTGCCATTTCTTTGTTCCCCATTATAAATTCACCTGATTCTGACTGCAAGGGACCTATGTTTGTCTTCACTAATCTTTTTTCTTTTCACATATCTGTAGAAGTTTTTGCAGTCAATTTTTATGTTCCCTGCAAGCTTACTCTCATAATTTATTTTCCTCCTCCTAATTAAACCCTTTGTCCTCCTCTGCTGAATTCTAAATTTCTCCCAGTTCTCAGGTTTGCTGCTTTATCTGGCCAATTTATATGCCTCTTCCTTGGATTTAACACTATCCCTAATTTCCCTTGTTATCCACGGTTGAGCCACCTTCCCCATTTTATCTTTTACACCAGACAGGGATATACAATTCTTGAAGTTCATCCATGTGATCTTTAAATGTCTGCCATTGCTTATCCACCATCAACCCTTTAAGTATCATTCGCCAGTCTATCCTAGCCAATTCACATCTCATCCTGTTGTGCATGCATGCCTGTTTACTGTGTGAAGTCTGTAACACTGCTATGTACCCTTACACTGTACACACCTTACCTGTACACCAGAGGGTGCTGCTGCTGGAAACCTAAGGGTTACCTGCACACTGCAGGTAACCCAGTGTAAAAAGGAACTCACAGCTTGTTGTCCTCACTCAGGAGCTGTGGACTACAGGTCTACACAGTTTAAGTATCATACGCTGCCTCATGGAGTCATTACTAAAGGTGCCTACATACACTACAACTGGCGACGGGAATATGCGGTCACGAACCACAAGCTCAGCATGTCGAATCTCAGCATCTTTCAGCAGTTTACCAATGGGGAAGATTGGGATGCTTTTGTAGAAAGATTGGAACACTTAAGGAGACTGGCTGCACCGTGAGACTTTGGCAACCACCTAAATGAAGCACTAAGGGACTCTAAACCGACAAGAGCAATTCACCGCATTGATACTTCTAAGGACAGAAACGCTGCCCCGAGTCCCGCAACTCTGAGTCCGCCACATGAGGCAAACCAGCTAGCCCCATGCTGACGCTGTGGAGGAAACCACAGGGCCCACCAGTGCCGCTACAAAGATTATGCATGCAAAGTGAAAATGCACCTTCAAAAGATGTGCAGACAAAGCTTTACTCACCGTGTCTCTGATGAGTTGGCTGATCACCGGGGCTCCGACACAGAGGAAGGTGAAGTTGCTCAACCCCTGGAAGAAGAGTATGGAACTCATACCTGCTCCATCGAAAGTTCTCCGTGGACGATGAAAGTAGATGTCGACGGGGTCCCAGTTTCTATGGAGAGCGACACAGGGGCGAGCCAGTCTGCGATGAGTCAAGCGACCTTTGAAGAACTTTGGATGAATCCCACCAATCGACCTGGAACATGGATCCATCGCTGCATCTGGAGATTCCACTGTCCAGCTCGAGGCGCGGCAACGACTCCATAGCACCACGGTGAAATCTCCAGGACCGAGAATCCAAACTCCACTTTCCGGACCGAGGCAGGACTCTAAGAGGTGAACATCGATGAAAGAAATGGATTCCCGACATCCAGGATCAAACCTGTGGAAGAAAAGACCATCACAGCCTACCTGCAGCAGGGCCAGAAGATGGCTGCCGCACCACAAGCAGCAGAACCTAAAATCAAAATGTCCATGGCCATAACACGAGGAGCATTGGAGGAGCATCATGTGACACCGAGCGGCCAATCGAATTTGAAGGCTCCCTTAAAAGAGACCGGTAACGAAAAAAATTTAAAGGGGATATTTCAACTATTTGAGTACATGGACTTTAAAGCTAAAGATGCAATTAAAGGGTGCAAGTATGAAAATGTATGCAATGTAACAATGAATTGTGTTGCTGGTTTAACTAATGTGACTAATGAGATGAATGCAGGTGTCAGTAAGGTTAAGAACACGTTTATTATGCTTAACAATAAAGATAGAGAATGTGATACCCCTCATAAGACACACACACACCCAGTGGGAGCACACCCACTACAGGGACAGTGGTTAATGGGCAGCCCAGCCACCACCAATGGCAACCTGCATCAGACCAGCCCTATAACCCCTGGCCACCAGGACCAACACCAGGAGCATGAGATCAATACCCTCCATTTTCCCTGGAAAACCCTGGGATGACCTGATCCTCATCCCAATTGGTGGACAAGGAGCCCACTCAGTCTTGTGGCCCTGCCCACCACCCCACAACAATGGTGGACAAGGAGCCCACCCAGTCTAGTGGCCCCGCCCACAACTACAGTGTATACACACCACTCACTGTTGCCGTGGCTACCCCACCTGAGGGACCCCACAACAGTGACACCCACATGGTCTGTGTGTGAGGGAGGGGAAAAGTACGAAGCCAGCCTCAAGCACAGGGGTCACACTTGGCAACCACACAGCCCTCATCACAACCTCCCATTGCCCACCACTGATCACCTCCCCTGGGCATGACAATAAGGATATGAAAAATGCTTAGGGGGGATTGTTGTTGTGTATGCACGCCTGTTTACTGTGTGATGTCTGTAACACTGTTATGCAACCCTGAATGTACCCTTACACTGTACACACCTTACATGTACACCAGAGGGTGCTGCTGCTGGAGACCTAATGTAACCCAGTATAAAAAGGAACTCACAGCTTGTTGTCCTCACTCAGGAGCTGCAAATAAAGGACTGTAGGTCTACACCGTTTAAGTATCATACCCTGCCTCGTGGAGTCATTACTAAAGGTGCGTACATATACTACACACACCATCGAAGTTAACTTTCTTTAAGTTCAGGACCCTAGTCTCTGAATTAACTGTGTCACTCTCCATCTTAACAAAGAATTCTACCATATTATGGTCACTTTTCCCCAAGGAGCCTCGCACAGCAATATTGCTAATTCATCCTCTCTCATTACACAACACCCTGTCTAGGATGGCCAGCTCTCGAGTTGGTTCCTCGATATATTGGTCTAGAAAACCATCCCTTATACACTCCAGGAAATCCTCCTCCATCATATTGCTACCAGTTTGGTTAGCCCAATCTATATGTAGATTAAAGTCACCCATGATAACTGCTGTACCTTTATTGCACGCATCCCTAATTTCTTCTTTGATACCATCCCCAACCTCACTACTACTGTCTGTACACAACTAGCGTTTTCTGCCTTTTAGTGTTCCGCAGCTCTACCATACAGATTCCACGTCATCCAAGCTAATGTTCTTCCTTACTATTGCGTTAATCTCCTCTTTAATCAACAACGCTACCCCACCTCCTTTTCCTTTCTGTCTGTCCTTCCTGAATATTGAATACTCCTGGATGTTGAGTTTCCAACCTTGGTCACCTTGGAGCAATGTCTCCATAATCCCAATTAGATCATATCATTTAACAGCTATCTGCGCAGGTAATTCATCCACTTTATTACGAATGCTCCTCGCATTGAGACACAGAGCCTTCAGGCTTGTTTTTTTAACACTCTTTGTCCTTTTAGAATTATGTTTAGAACATGGAGAGTCTGCTGAAAAATTTGGAAGACAGAGGAAAGAGGGGCTGGAAAATAGACAACAAGGGAATTTGGCACCACCAAATTGTATATACTTCAATGCAAGTCTAGGGAATAAGGCAGATGAGCTGAGAGCACAGATAGTCACTTGGGAGTATGATTGTAGAGCTATTACTGAGACATGGCAGAAAGAAGGACAGGTGTGGCAGTTCAACATTCCTTGTTACAGAGTTTTCAGACGGGATAGAGAGTGGGCCAAAAAAGGAGGTGGGTTCGCAGTATTAATTAAAGGAACAATTACAAATGCGAGAAGGGATCATATGTTAGAGGGGTCCTCAAACGAGGCCATATAGGTTGAATTGAAGAACAAAAAGGGGGCGATCACACCATTGGGAGTGTTCTATAGACCCCCAAACAGTCAGAGGCAGATAGAAGAACAAATATGTGGGCAAATTGCTGTGAAGTGCAAAAACTATAGAGCTGTAATAGTGGGAGATTTCAACTACCCTAATATTAACTGGGAAAAAAGTCATGTGAATGGTAAAGTGGGTGAGAAATTCCTAAAATGCATTCAGGAGAACTTTTTTAGCCAGTATGTAACAAGCCCAACAAGGGAGGGGGCAGTTCTGGACTTGGTTTTGTGAAATGAAGAGGGGCAGGTGGAAGGGGTATCATTGGGGGAGCATTTTGGTGCTAGTGATCATAATTCAGTAAGATTTAGGGTAGTTATGGAAAAGGACAAAAGTGGACCTGAAAAAAAGTTCTCAATTGGGGTAAAGTCAATTTTGCTGAGCTGAGATACAATTTGGCCAAAGTGGATTGGAAATGGTTACTTCATAGTAAATCAATGTCAAAGCAGTGAGAGGCATTCAAGGAGGAGATCCTGAGGGTACAGAGCAAGTATGCTCCTTTAAAGAAAAAGGGTGGGATAACAAATCTAGAGCCACTGGATGTCAAGGGACATACAGAGTAAGATAAAGATAAAAAGGGAAGCTTAGGAAAGATACCGAGAACTCAATACTGTAGAATAGTGTGGTGCCGCAGGGTTCAGTGCTGGGACCCCAGCTCTTTACAATATACATTAATGATTTAGATGAAGGAATTGAGTGTAATATCTTCAAGTTTGCAGATGACATTAAATGGGTGGCAGTGTGAGCTGTGTGGAGGACACTAAAAGGCTGCAGGGTGACTTGGACAGGTTAGGTGAGTGGGCAAATGCATGGCAGATGCAGTATAATGTGGATAAATGTGAGGTTATCCACTTTGAGGGCAAAAACATGAAGGCAGAATATTATCTGAATGGCGGCAGATTAGGAAAGGGGGAAGTGCAACGAGACCTGGGTGTCATGGTTCATCAGTCATTGAAAGTTGGCATGCAGGTACAGCAGGCGGTGAAGAACGCAAATGGTATGTTGGCCTTCATAGCTAGAGGATTTGAGTATAGGAGCAGGGAGATCTTACTGCAGTTGTACAGGGCCTTGGTGAGGCCTCACCTGGAATACTGTGTTCAGTTTTGGTCTCCTAATCTGAGGAAGGACATTTTTCTATTGAGGGAGTGCAGCGAAGGTTCACCAGACTGATTCCCGGGATGACAGGACTGACATATGAGGAGAGACTGGATCAACTGGGCCTTTATACATTGGAGTTTAGAAGGATGAGAGGGGATCTCATAGAAACTTTCAAGATTCTAAGGGGACTGGACAGGTTAGATGCGGGAAGAATGTTCCCGATGATAGGGAAGTCCAGAACCAGGGGACACAGTCTTAGGATAAGGGGTAGGCCATTTAGGACTGAGATGAGGAGAAACTTCTTCATTCAGAGAGTTGTTAACCTGTGGCATTATCTACTGCAGAGAGTTGTTGATGTCAGTTCATTGGATATATTCAAAAGGGAGTTAGATATGGCCCTTATGGCTAAAGGGATCAAGGGGTATGGAGAGAAAGCAGGAAAGCGGTACTGAGGTGAATGATCAGCCATGATCTTATTGAATGGTGGTGCAGGCTCGAGGGGCCGAATGGCCTACTCCTGCACCTATTTTCTATGTTTCTATTTTTCTCTGAATCTCTGGATAAGAAGTGCTGGGGTGCAATTAAAAAAGATATCAGGAAAGCAAAGATAAAGCATGAGAGAATGTTAGCAAGTAAAATCAGGGAAAACGCAATGATGTTTTATAAATACATTAAGAGCAAGAGGATAACTAAAGAAAGAGTGGGGCCTATTTAGAGACCATAAAGAAAATCTGTATTTGGAGGCAAACGAGGTGGGTATAATTCTTAATGAATACTTTGCACCTGTTTTCAAAAAAGAGAGGGGTGATGCAGACACTGCAATGAGATAGGAGGAGTGTGAAATATTAGACGTGGTAAACATAGTGAGAGAGGAAGTATTAAGGGACTTAGCAGACTTTGAAAGTGGATAAATCCCCAGGCCCGGATGAAATGCATCCCAGGCTGAAGTAAAGCAAAGGAGGATATAGCAAAGGCTCTGACCATCATTTTCCAATCCTCTCTGGCTACAGGTGTGTTGCCAGAAGACTGGAGGACTGCTAATGTTGTAACTTTGTTTAAAAAGGGAGAAAGGGATAGACCGAGGAATTACAGGCCTGTCAGCCTAATCTCTGTAGTGGGAAAATTATTGCAAAAAATCCTGAGGGTCAGTATAAATCTTCATTTAGAAAGACATGGATTAATCAAGGACAGTCAGCATGGATTAGTCAAGGGAAGGTCGTGAATAACTAACTTGATTGAATTTTTTGAGAAGGTAACCAGGAGGGTCGATGAGGGCAGTGCGTAGGATGTGGTGTATGTGGATTTTAGCAAAGCGTTTGATAAGATCCCACATGGCAGATTGGTCACAAAAGTAAAAGCCCACGGGATCCAGGGCAAAGTGGCAAATTGGATCCAAAATTGGCTCAGAAGCAGGAAGCAATGGTAATGGTTGGTAGGTGTTTTTGTGACTGGAAGGCTGCATCCAGTGGGGTTCCGCAGGGCGCAGTGCTGGGTCCCTTGCTTTTTGTGGTATATATCAATGACTTGGACTTGAATGTTGGGGGTATGATTAAGAAGTTTGCAGATGACACTAAAATAGGCTGTGTGGTTGATAATGAAGAAGAAAGCTGCGGACCGCAGGAAGATATCAATAAGAACATAAGAAATAGGAGCAGGAGTAGGCCATACGACCACTCAATCCTGCGCCGCCATTTAATACGATCATGGCTGATCAGATCATGGACTCAGGTTCACTTCTCTGCCCGCTCCCCATAATTTTTTATCCCCTTATCATTTAAGAAACTGTCTATTTCTGTCTTAAATTTATGCAATATCCCAGCTTCCACAACTCTCTGAGGCAGCGAATTCCACAGATTTACAACTCTCTAGCAGAAGAAATTTCTCCTCATCTCATTTTTAAATGGGCGGCCCCTTATTCTAAGATTATGCCCTCTAGTTCTAGTCTCCCCTATCAGTGGAAACATCATCTCTGCATCCACCTTGTCTAGCCCCCTCATAATCTTTTCCGTTTCGATAAGATCACTTATCATTCTTCTGAATTCCAATGAGTAGAGGCC
Organism: Pristiophorus japonicus; assembly: GCF_044704955.1. Lineage (NCBI taxonomy): Eukaryota > Metazoa > Chordata > Chondrichthyes > Pristiophoridae > Pristiophorus > Pristiophorus japonicus. The sequence continues at coordinate 498,531,527 of NC_091977.1, read as the reverse complement.
CAACCTACTCAATCTTTCCTCATAAGTCAACCCCCTCATCTCCAGAATCAACCTAGTGAACTTTCACTAAACTGCCTCCAAAGCAAGTATATCCTTTCGTAAATATGGAAACTAAAACTGCATGCAGTATTCCAGATGTGACCTCATCAATACCCTGTACAACTGTAGCAAGACTTCCCTGCTTTTATACTGCATCCCCTTTGCAATAAAGGCCAAGATATCATTGGCCATCCTGATCACTTGCTGTACCTGCATACTATCCTTTTGTGTTTCATGCACAAATACCCCCAGGTCCTGCTGTACTACAGCACTTTGCAATCTTTCTCCATTTAAATAATAACGTGTTCTTTGATTTTTTTTCTGCCAAAGTTTATGACCTCACACTTTACAACATTATATTCCATCTGCCAAATTTTTGCCCATTCACTTAGCCTATCTATGTCCTTTTACAGATCTTTTGTGTCCACCTCACACATTGCTTTTCCTCCCATTTTTGTATCGTCAGCAAACTTGGCTATGTTACACTCAGTCCCTTCTTTCAATGTACTGATCAGGTGGGCGGAACAGTGGCAAATGGAATTCAATACGGATAATGTGAGGTAATGCATTTGGGTAGGTCTAACAATGCAAGTGAATACACATTAAATGGTACGACACTAAAAAGTGTAGAAGAACAAAGGGACCTTGGAGAGCAGATCCACAGATCCATGAAGGTAGCAGGCCAGGTAGATAAGGTGGTTAAGAAGGCATATGGAATACTTGCCTTTATTAGTCGAGGCATGGAATATAAGAGCAAAGAGGTTATGCTTGAAATGTATAAAATTCTGGTTAGGCCGCAGTGTGCAGTTCTGGTCACCACATTACAGGGAAGTCTTGCTGCAACTATACAGGGTATTGGTGAGGCGACACCTGGAATACTGCGTGCAGTTTTGGTTTCCGGGGATGAGGGGGTTGACTTATGAGGAAAGGTTGAGTAGGTTGGGCCTTTACTCATTGGAATTCAGAAGAATGAGAGCTGATCTTATCGAAACATATAAGATTATGAGGGGGCTTGACAAGGTGGATGCAGAGAGGATATTTCCACTGATGGGGGAGACTAGAACTAGAGGGCATGATCTTAGAATAAGGGGCGGCCCATTTAAAACAGTGATGAGGAGGAATTTCTTCTCTCAGAGCGTGGTAAATCTGTGGAATTCGCTGCCTCAGAAATCTGTGGAAGCTGGGATATTGAATAAATTTAAGACAGAAATAGACAGTTTCTTAAACGATAAGGGGATGAGGGGTTATAGGGAACGGGTGGAAAAGTGGAGCTGAGCCCATGAGTAAGGGTGCAGAGGAGATTTACAAGAATGTTGTCTTGCCTGGAGAATTTTGTTATGAGGAAAGATTGGAGATGCTGGGTCTGCTTTCTTTAGAACAGAGGAGGCTGAGGGGAGACCTGATTGAGGTGTATAAAATTATGAGGGGCCTGGATAGAGTAGATAGGAAGGACCTGTTTTCCTTGGCGGAGGGGTCAGTAACCAAGGGGCACAGATTTAAAGTAAATCGGGGGAGGTTTAGAGGAGATATGAGGGGAAATGTCTTCACCCAGAGGGTGGTGGGGATGTGGAACTCACTGCCTGAAAGGGTGGTAGAGGCAGAAAGCCTCACCACATTTAAAAAATACTTGGATGTGCACTTAAAGTGCCGTAACCTCAGGGCTACGGACCAAGAGCTGGAAAGTGGGTTTAGGCTGGATAGGTCTTGGTCAGCCGGCGTGGACACGATGGGCCGAAATGGCCTCTTTCCGTGCTGCAAATTTCTATGATTCTATTAGTCTATGAATGGCTGTATCAAATAAACAGATAAAGGAGTATTATATGAATTTACTAAGTGTTGTCTGCTAATATTACCAGCAGGGTGGGCACTTGTATGTTTGAGCCAATGTTCATGTAAAGTTCCTGTTAATGTGTTGTCAAACATTGAAATCTTTATTTTCAACACTTTGCATTCTTGGACAGATTTGTGTGCACCTTTGGACATGGCTTTGTGAGTTGCAGTGAATGGTGAGACAGAACAGTAACCCTCCACAATGCTGATGAGTATGAAAGGAATGGCTTGGATATTGTAGGGATGCACTGTGTTTGTGGGCATTGGGTTGTGCCAACCTGATACATCATGTGGCACCCAGCGTGTGCAGCTTCAAGTGAAGTAACTCTGGCCATTGTGAGGCCATTCCTGGCATCCTGGGTGCTGATGCCCTCTGTCCTGTGCAGCATCAGTTGATTGCGGAAAAGGTTGGCGTTGTTGTTGGGGCTGCTTGTATGCCTGGTGATGCTGGTGTTGGGGCTCATCATGGTCAGATTCTGAGGATCAAGGTGCGAGAGTGTAAAATGTACCCATGCTGATGGAATAGAAAGCAGTTGAGGTTGAGATAACAGAAGCAATCTGTCAATGGTGAGAGAGTTTGCTGCAATGAGGTGACACTGGCTGAAGAGTTTGTTCCAAATGCTTTCAGCCTGCATAACCCTCAATCTGTGCATCAAAGTGAGAAGCAGCAGCTTGGAAAGTGAACATGTGTTATGTAGGGTTTGACAGAAACAAATGATTAAAAATCTGAGACAGTGCCTGTTAATTGCTGAAACCTCGAGTCACCACTATGTTAACATGATTCACATTTAGCTAACTTTTGTATAAGAATAATGATAGAGATAATAGGATACATATGTACGTGCTTCAGAGTAGACAGTTGGAATATATCTGTAATCAAAGACAGTCAGCATGGATTTGTTAAGGGAATGTCGCATCTTACTAACTTGATTGAATTTTCTGAGGAGGTAACAAGGAGGGCCGATGAGGGTTGTGCATTTGATGTACTGTATATGGATTTCAGCAAAGCATTTGATAAGGTCCCACATGCCAGACTGCTCACAAAAGTAAAAGTCCATGGGATGCAGGGCAAAGTGGCAAGTTGGATCCAAAATTGTCTCAAAAGGCAGGAAACAGAGGATAATGATTGATGGGTGTTTTTGTGACTGGAATGCTGTTTCCAGTGGGGTTCCACAGGGCTCAGTACTAAATCCCTTGCTTTTTGTGGTATACATCAATGATCTAGACTTGAATATAGGGGGTATGATTAAGAAGTTTGCAGATGATACTAAAGTCGGCTGGGTGGTTGAGAATGAAGAAAAAAGCTGTAGACTGCAGGAAGATATCAATCAACTGGTCAGGTGGGCAGAACAGTGGCAAATGGAATTTAATCCAGAGAAGTGTGAGGTAATGCATTTGGGGAGGGCTAAAATGGAAAGGGAATACACATTAAATGGTAGGACACTGAGAGGTGTAGAGGGACAAAGGGACCTTGGAGTGCATGTCCACAGATCCCTGAAGGTAGCAGGCCAGGCAGATAAGGTGGTTAAGAAGGCATACAGAATACTTGCCTTTATTAGCCAAGATAGAATCCAACAGCAGGGGAGTTATGCTTCAAATGTATAAAACACTAGTTAGGCCACAGCTAGAGTACTGCATGCATTTCTGCTCACCACATTACAGGAAGGATGTGATTGCACTAGAGAGGGTACAAAGGACATTTATGAGGATGTTGCCAGGAGTGGAAAATCTTAGCTATGAGGACAGATTGGAGAGGCTTGGTATGTTTACCTTGAAACACCTCACTGAGGTGTATAAAACTATGAGTAGCCTCGATATAGTGGATAGAAAGGACCTATTTCCCTTGGCAGAGAGGTCAGCAACCAGGGGGCATGAATTTAAAGTAATTGGTAGAAGGTTTAGAGGGGATTTGAGGAAAAATTTCTTCACGCAGAGGGTTGTGGGGGTCTGGAACTTACTGCCTGAAAGGGTGGTAGAGGCAGAAATCCTCAACACTTTAAAAAAGTGCTTGGATGTGCACTTGAAGTGCCATAACCTGCAGGGCTACAGACCTAGAGCTGGAAAGTGGGATAGCCTCTAGTTGGCCGGCACAGACACGATGGGCCAAAATGGCCTCCTTCCATGCGGTAAATTTATGATTCTATGAGTAGATGATTGTAAAACCACAGGAATCAGGCAATACTGGAGGAAGTATGAACTTTGAAACACTTGCAAAACAGAAAATAGGAACCATCTGTACGACACGTACATGCTGGGACATCAGGAGGCGTTCGTATAATCAAAATGTGACCAGAATCCAATCATTTTGGTCTAAATGATCCATAGAAACATAGAAACATACAAATTAGGTGCAGGAGTAGGCCATTTGACCCTTCAATAAGATCATGGCTGATCATTCAACCTCAGTACCCTTTTCTTGCTTTCTCTCCATACCCCTTGATCCCTTTGACCGTAAGGGCCATATCAAACTCCCTTTTTGAATATATCTAATGAACTGGCCTCGACAACCTTCTGTGATAGATAATGACACAGGTTAACCACTCTCTAAGTGAAGAAGTTTCTCCTCATCTCAGTCCTAAATGGCTTACCCCTTATTCTTCGACTGTGACCTCTGGTTCTGGAACTCCCACAGCAATGGGAACATTCTTCCTGCATCTAACCTGTCCAATCCCGACAGAATTTTATATGTTTCTATGAAATCCCCTCTCATTCTTCTAAACTCCAGTGGATACAAGCCCAGTTGATCTAATCTCTCCTCATATGTCAGTCCTGCTATCCCGGGAATCAATCTTGTGAACCTTCGTTATACTCCCTCAATAGCAAGAACATCCTTCCTCAGATTAGGAGACCAAAACTGAACACAATATTCCAGGTGTGACGTCATCAAGGCTCTGTACAACTGCAGTAAGACCTCCGTGCTCCTATACTCAAATCCTCTAGCCAAGAAGGCAAACATGCCATTTGCCTTCTTCACCGCTGTTGTGTATCTGTAAAGCATGCACTCCCATGTTCCGCCATCAGGGAGCTCATCGTCTGAAGTCCCAAGGAATCACAGCATCCCTTGGGAGCACTGTATATAAGCCAGCCCTAAGGCCTGTTCCTCGCTCTGGAGTGTCTTATTAAAGACTGAGGTCACTGTCACTTTAAACTCCCAGTATGCAGCCTCATCTGTGTTAGGAACACAATAACTGGCGACGAGAATACGAATTCAATGCAAAGATGCAGCAAACTGTGGGCATCCTGGAGAAGTTCTCGGAGGGTGAGGACTGGGAAGCCTATGTTGAATGGCTAGACCAGTACTTTGTAGCCAACGAGCTGGACCGAGAAGGTGCCGCTGCAAAAAGGAGAGCGGTCCTCCTCACAGTCTGCGGGGCATCGACCTACAGCCTCATGAAGAATCTTCTGGCTCCAGTGAAACCCACAGATAAGTCATATGAGGAGCTGTGAATACTGGTTCGGGAGCATCTTAACCCGAGGGAGAGCCTGCTGATGGCGAGGTATCGGTTCTACACGTGACAGCGATCTGAGGGTCAGGAAGTGGCGAGCTAGGTCGCTGAACTAAGGTGACTTGCAGGGCAATGTGAGTTTGATGGCTACCTGGAGCAAATGCTCAGAGACTTTTTTGCACTGGGTATTGGCCACGAGACCATCCTACGAAAACATTTGACTGTAAAGACACCGACCCTCAGTAAGGCCATTGCGATAGCACAGGCGTTTATGTCCACCAGTGATAACACCAAACAAATCTCTCAGCACCCAAGTGCTAGCAATGTTCATAAATTAACTGGAACTGTGTTTGCGAGCAGAAATGTACAGGGCAGTCTGCAACTGCCAGCAGGACTCAGGTGACCCAGATGACTGAATCCCCAACAAAGGATGAACACAAGGCAATTCACACCTTGTTGGCGTTGTGGAGGCTTCCATTCAACTTATTCATGCTGCTTCAAAGGGTATGTTTGCAAGATCTGTGGAACAGTGGGGCACCTCCAACGAGCTTGCAAATGAGCTGCAAGCTCTGCAAAACCTGCTAACCACCACTTGGCAAAGGAAGATCGGTCCATTGTGGATCAAAGCAATTTCGAGCCTCAGAGAGAGGAGGCAGATGCTGAAGTACATGGGGTGCACACATTTTCGACGAATTGTCCACCTATAATGCTGAATGTAAAATTGAATGGCTTACCCGTAGCCATGGAACTGGACACTGGCGCTAGCCAATCCATCATGAGTACAAAGATATTTCAGAGACTGTGGTGCAACAAGGCACTCAGACCAGCCCTGAGCCCCATCCACACGAAACTGAGAACGTACACCAAAGAGCTTGTCACTGTCCTGGGCAGCGCCATGGTCAAGGTCACCGACGAGGGCACGGTGCACGAACTGCCACTCTGGATTGTCCTGGGCAATGGCCCCACACTGCTTGGAAGGAGCTGGCTGGGCAAAATCCGTTGGAACTGGGATGACATCCGAGCGCTGTCACATATCGATGAGGCCTCATGTACCCAGGTTCTTAACAAATTTCCTTCCATTATTTGAGCCAGGCATTGGAAACTTTTTCGGGGCAAAGGTGCTGATCCACATGGTCCTAGAAGCACGACCCGTTCACCACAAGGCGCAAGCGGTACATCACATGATGAGGGAGAGAGTGGAAATCGAGCTGGACAGGCTGCAACGCGAGGGCATCATCTCTCCAGTGGAATTCAGCGAGTGGGCCAGCCCGACTGTTCGAGCACTCAAAAGTGATGCCACAGTCAGGATTTGCGGCGATTATAAAGTAACTATTAATCGTTTCTTGCTACAGGACCAATACCCACTACCTAAAGCAGATGACCTATTTGCGACGCTAGCAGGAGGCAAGACGTTCATCAAGCTCGACCTGATTTCGGCCTACATGACACAGGAGCTGGAGGAGTCTTCGAAGGGCCTCACCTGCATCAGCACGCACAAGGGACTGTTAATCTACAATAGATGCACATTTGGAATTCGGTCGGCTGCAGCGATCTTCCAGAGAAACATGGAGAGCCTACTCAAGTCGGTACCACATACGGTGGTCTTTCAGGACAACATATTGGTCACATCGCCGGGCACCGACAAAACCTGGAGGAGGTCCTCCAGTGACTGGATCACGTAGGGCTGTGACTGAAGAGGTCAAAATGCGTCTTCATGGCAACAGAAGTGGAATTTTTGGGGAGAAAGTTTGCGGCGGACGGCATTCGGCCCACAGACGCCAAGACAGAGGCTATCAGGAATGCGTCCAGGCCACAGAATGTCATGGAGCTGCGGTCGTTCCTGGGACTCCTCAATTATTTTGGTAACTTCCGACCGGGGTTAAGCAACCTTTTAGAGCCCCTACATGTGTTATTGTGTAAAGGTGAGAACTGGCTCTTGGGAAAAAAAACAAGTAATTGCTTTTGAGAAAGCTAGAAACATTTTATGCTCCAACAAGCTGCTTGTATTGTATAACCCGTGTAAAAGACTTGTGCTAGCATGTGACGAATCGTCGTACAGAGTCAGGTGTGTATTACAACAAGCTAACATTGCGGGGAAGTTGCAACCTGTCATCTATGCTTCCAGGAGCTTGTCTAAGGCCGAGAGGGCCTGCAGCATGATTGAGAAAGAGGCATTAGTGTATGTGTTCGGGGTAAAGAAAAAGTACCTGTTTGGCCTCAAATTTGAGCTGGAAACCGATCATAAGCCTCTCACATCTCTGTTCGCTGAAAACAAGAGGATAAATACTAATGCCTCAGCCCGCATACAAAGCTGGGCACTCGCGCTATCAGCGTATAACTATACCATCCGTCACAGGCCAGGCACCGAGAACTGTGCGGATGCTCTCAGTCTACTACCATTGCCCACTACGGGGGTGGAAATGGCACAGCTGCAAACTTGTTGATGGTGGCGCAGCCCGCTGACTTGTTGATGGTCATGGAAGCGTTTGAAAATGATAAATCACCTATCACGGCCCGCCAGATTAGGACTTGGACCAGCCAAGATCCTCTGCTGTCCCGAGTAAAAAACTATGTACTGCATGGGAGCTGAGCCAGCATCCCCATTGAAATGCAAGAACTAATCAAGCTGTTCCAGCGGCGAAAGGACAAGCTGTCCATTCAGGCAGACTGCCTGTTGTGGGGTATCCATGTATTGCTACTCAAAAAGGGCAGGGAGACGTCCATCTCGGATCTCCAGAGCACACACCCGTGTATAGTAATGATGAAAGCGATAGCCAGATCCCACGTGTGGTGGCCCGGTATCGACTCTGACTTAGAGTCCTGTGTACGGCAATGCAGCTTGTGTGCTCAGTTGAGCAACGCGCCCAGAGAGGCACCACTAAGTTTGTCGAACTGACCCTCCAGACCACAGTCGAGGATCCATGTCGACTGTGCGGGCCCATTTCTCGGTAAAATGTTCCTGATGGTGGTGGATGCTTTTTCAAAATGGATTGAATGTGAAATAATATCAGGAAGCACCGCCACCGCCACCATTGAAAGCCTGAGGACCATGTTTGCCACCCACCCTGCCTGACATACTGGTCAATGACAACGGGCCATGTTTCACCAGTGCCGAATTTAAAGAATTCATGACCTGCAATGGGATCAAACATGTCACCTCGGCCCCGCTTAAACCAGCCTCCAATGGGCAGGCAGAGCGGGCAGTCCAAACCATCAAACAGAGCCTTAAACGAGTCACAGAAGGCTCACTCAAAACCTGCCTGTCCCAAGTACTGCTCAGCTACCGCACGAGACCCCACTCACTCACAGCGGTGTCCCCGGCTGAGCTACTCATGAAAAGAACACTTAAAACCAGACTCTCGCTGGTTCACCCCAACCTGCATGAACAGGTAGAGAGCAGGCGGTAGCAACAAAATGTAAACGATGGTCGCGCCACTGTGTCACGGGAAATTGATCTGAATGACTCTGTGCATGTGCTAAACTATGGACATGGTCCCAAGTGGATCGTGGGCACGGTGATAGCTAAAGAATGGAATAGGGTTTTTGTAGTCAAACTAGAGAATGGACAAATTTGCAGAAAGCACCTGGACCAAACGAGGCTGCATTTCTCAGACTGCCTTGAACAACCCACAGCAGACACCACCTTTTTCGAGCCCACAACATACAGCCAAAGGACCAACGACACCATGCCGGACCAGGAAATCAAACTCATCACTCCCAACAGCCCAGCAAGGCCAGGCTCACCTAGCAGCCCTGCAGGGCCAACAACATGCCAGCCCAGCGAGGGCACAGCCAACACACCAGAACAGACATTTGTACAGAGGCGGTCCACCAGGGAAAGAAAGGCTCCCGACCACCTCACCTTGTAAATGGTTTTCACTTTGACTTTGCGGCGGGGGAGTGATGTTGTGAATCTGTAAAGCATGCACTCCCATGTTCCGCCACCAGGGAGCTCATCCACTGAAGTTCCAAGGGATCCCAGTATCCCTTGGGAGCACTGTATATAAGCCGGCCCCTAAGGCCTGTTCCTCGCTCTGGATTATTAAAGACTGAGGTCACTGTTACTTTAACCTCCCTGTGTGCAGCCTCATCTATGTTCGGCACACAATAACCGCCTGCTGTACCCTCATGCCAAATTTCAATGACTGATGTACCATGACCTAATATCATCATTATCATCACAGGCAGTCCCTCGAATCGAGGATGACTTGCTTCCACATCAAAAAGTTCACAGGTGTTTCAATGAAGGACCTAAAATTCCAGGTCCAGAACTAAATCTTGAAGGGTGGAAGATGCCTGTGCGTGGATTTTTTTAAAGTGTGGTGGTCGTTGCACACCAGTCACCACACGGGCTTTACTGAGCTCGACCATTATCCAGTGGCAAGAATTAACCAAGACAACTGGAGACCAGCTCTGCTGCACGGACTTATTGTGCACACATATCACAGTGTGGGCTGGCCCCTGCTGCCCCTGGGCCCTTGTGTCTCTGGGCCTTGATCATATCCCTCTACAATCTCTCGACACTCCTTCGCCCCGACCTCACCGCTCCTGCTGTACCTGTCCACACTCCAATCACCGACCTGGATCTTGGTGATGTACTTCTTCAGTGCCGTTGCTCTCCTGCTCCAGCACATGCTGCTGCCTGGAGTGTTATGCCACTACACTGCTCCTTCTACTCCCCGGCCTACTCCAATGGTGCTCGCAGGCCTAGAGCTGGAAAGAGGGATTAGACTGGATATCCTCTTGTTGGCTGGCACAGACATGATGGGCCAAAATGGCCTCCTTCCATGCTGTAAATTTATGATTCTATGATTCTATGAGTCGACGATTGTAAAACCGCAGGAATCAAGCAGTACTGGAGGAAGTATGAACTTTGAATCTCTTGCAAAAGCAGGAACCATCTGTATGACATGTACATGCTGAGACATTAGGAGGCGTTCGTATGAATAAAATGTGACCAGAATCCAATCATTTGGCCTAAATGATCTATAGAAATATAGAAACATAGAAATTAGGTGCAGGAGAATGTCATTCGGCCCTTCAATAAGATCATGGCTGATCATTCAACCTCAGTACCCTTTTCCTGCTTTCTCTCCATACCCCTTGATCCCTTTGACCATAAGGGCCATATCTAACTCCCTTTTGATATATCGAACGAACTGGCCTCAACAACTTTCTCCAGTAGAGAATGCCACAGGTTAACCATTCTCTAAGTGAAGAAGTTTCTCCTCATCTCAGTCCTAAATGGCTTACCCCTTATTCTTAGACTGTGACCCCTGGTTCTGGAACTCCCCAGCAATGGGAACATTCTTCCTGCCTCTAACCTGTCCAATCCCATCAGAATTTTATATGTTTCTATGAAATCCCCTCTCATTCTTCTAAACTCCAGTGGATACAAGCCCAGTTGATCCAGTCTCTCCTCATATGTCAGTCCTGCCATCCCGGGAATCAATCTGGTGAACCTTCGCTGTACTCCCTCAATAGCAAGAAAGTCCTTCCTCAGATTAGGAGACCAAAACTGAACACAATATTCCAGGTGTGGCCTCACCAAGGCTCTGTACAACTGCAGTAAGACCTCCCTGCTCCTATACTCAAATCGTCTAGCTATGAAGGCAAACATGCCATTTGCCTTCTTCACTGCCTGCTGTACCCCCATGCCAAACTTCAATGACTGATGTACCATCACCTAATATCATCATCAGCATCATCACAGGCAATCCCTCGAATGGAGGATGACTTGCTTCCACGTCAAAAAGTTCACAGGTGTTTCAATGAAGGACCTAAAATTCCAGGTCCAGAACTAAATCTTGAAGGGTGGAAGATGCCTGTGCGTGGATTTTTTTAAAGTGTGGTGGTCGTTGCACACCAGCCACCACACAGGCTTGACAGAGCTCGACCTTTATCCAGTGGCAAGAATTAACCAAGACAACTGGAGACCAGCTCTGCTGCACGGACTTATTGTGCACATATATCACAGTGTGGGCTGGCCCGTGCTGCCCCTGGGCCCTCGCCTCTTCTGGCCCCCGAACTCGCGCCTCTCCTGGGCCCCGATCATATCCCTCTACAATCTCGCGCCACTTCTTCGACCCGACCTCACGCTCCTGCTGTACCTGCCCATGCTCCAATCACCGACCTGGATCTTGGTGACGTCCCTCTTCACTGCCGTTGCTCTCCTGCTCCAGCACGTGCTGCTCCCTGGAGTGGTATGCCACTACGCTGCTCCTTCCACTCCCTGGCCTGCTCCGATGGTGCTCGCAGGCCGAGAGCTGGAAAGTAGGATTAGACTGGATAGCCTCTTGTTGGCCGGCACAGACACGATGGGCCGAAATGGCCTCCTTCCATGCTGCAAATTTATATGATTCTATGATTATATGAGTAGATAGTTGTAAAACCGCAGGTGAGGCACGAGCACCCCGACGGGGGATAAATGAGAAGGACGACAGAACTTCGGTGACACACCTAGAGGAAGAAGGTCAACTACGGTCAACAGAACACAGCAAGAACAGAAGATTGCTCCAAGAGAGCTTCGAAGCAGGAACTGTCATTCCCAAGTCTCGCTGTATACCTTTTGCCTTTGCTGAGTATTTGTCATGTATCTTACATTATTATATATAACTGTATCCTAACATGCTATACATGACTGTAATAAGATATGACCTGTAACCACCAGCATACCGTACCACCAGGGGTGCACTTGCAAGAGACAGGTATATAAGGACAGGTCTCAGGCAAGTGCAGCATTTCAGAGATGTGAAATAAATGTGCAGGTCCAGAGTGACCTTGACTTCACTACATGCCTCGTGTGAATCTGTACTGAGGGGACAGGACTTTACAGTATTAACTTTGTATATCTTTGTGATACTCAATAAATTCTCTGGCTTGATTAAAGAACGTGAGCCAATACCTTGCAGGTCAAAATTGGTCAAGAATCCCAGGTGAGATGGGTTGGGTGTCCTCTGTCTCATAAAGGTTATCATATTGAGTGTTCTCCCACGGTGATAACTAACAGTGAAGTGGGAGCGTTTATACTAGAATTCAAGCTGTCACTTATCAGCTGATTCAATGGAACTCAACTTCTGCCTCAGATTGACAGGCGGGGTCCAAGAGCAGCTTGGAAGCTGTGGGCAAGCTGTTAAAGTCAAAAGGTAAGGTTAAATTGAATCTTAAGGGCTTGTCAACAAGCCAATAATTGTTTAAATTAGTTTCACCACTGTTGATATTTGGATGTGCTCAGCACTGGCAGACCCAACATTAGAAATGTCCAGTCTGCACGTTTTGTCAGCAGGGTCCCCACCTGCTGTCAATCATTTTAAACTTAACATCTTACCTGCCACCCATCCCGTCTGCTGAGTGCCGGCAAAATTCTGGCCAATGTTTTAGGTCAATGTTCTTTCATCAGAACGGGAAAAGTTTAGAGATGTAACAGGTTTTAAGCAATTACAGAGGCAGGGAAAGAGGAGAGGGGAGGAAAGAGCAAAAGGAAGGGTCTAAGGTAGGGTGTACGGCAGGAGAGATTAAATGACAAAAGGGATGATGGTGCAAGGTGAAAGGAGGTGGTAATGAGACAAGTAAAGAAACAAAAGATGAGTCTAGAGGACGTGTAAATGAGAATATCAGAATCATCAGCAACAACTACTCTCCGATAAAAGGAGCAGAGGTTAGGAACGGAAATTGTTGAACTCAATGTTGAGTCAGGATGGCTGTAAAGATATTGCCTGACCTGAGTATTTCCAGCATTTTCTGCTTTTATTAATGATTTTCTCATAGTTGACACTATTGAATTGTCTGCATATCGGACTGATTCCTCCAAGTGAATCGATTATTTCTGTGGACCACTGCACAACAGCAGCCAATATTTTATGATAGTGACAGTACTGATCAATGAATCACTCAATAACTTAAATCCAGGAGATAAGGGCATTCTCCCAGCATTTTAATAGAAAGAAACCTGCCGATATATTGGAAAGGTTTGAACTGGCTTTCCAGAAACTTTTAATAGCCAGAATTTAACACTGGGAGCAAAAAAGCAAACAATCTCCAGTTGCTGTAAATCTGAAGCAAAAAGCAGAAAAAGCTGGAAACATTCATTCAGTGGTTCGGTGGAGAGAACAGAGGAATTAAACTGACTGGCCTGCTGAGTGTATCCAGCATATTCTGGTTTTGGTTAAAAGTGGGAGGACAAGATAAAGCTGCAAAAGAAAAGCATGAGATCTTAGGTTTTATAAATAGGAACATCCAGTACAAAAGAGGTAATGCTAAATCTATACAAAACATTGGTTAGACCACAGTTAGAATATTGCTGACTCCTGTATGTAATTGAGAGACAGAGAGAGAGAGAGAGATACATGACAGTGTATGTCTTTAAGAAGGATAGCAAAGCCATGGTGAGGGTAAATATATTCACTAAGATGATCATCAAGAATGAAAAAGTTTAGATGAAACAGATTACAAAATCCGGGGCTTTTTTTCATCAGAACAGAGAAGGTTAAGAGGAGAAATGACAGAAGTGTTCAAATTGATGAAATTCATTGACAAGGCTGAGTCGGTTGGTGAATAGAGGGTATAAATTTAAGATAGTCAGGTTAAGAATGAAGGAAGAGGATAGGATTTTTGTTTGTGGACTGATTGTTGTAACATGGAGTACCCTACCAGTAAGGGTGATGGAAATTGAATCCACAAAAACCTTTTAAAAGGGAAGTGGATAAATATTTGACAAAATGAAAAGGATATGGTGAGACAGCAGAGAACAGGGAGCAGTGGAAAGCTCTTTCTGCGAGTCAGCACTGGCCTCATTTTATGCTATAAAATACAATGATTCTAATTATAACTGAAGCATTTTCAGACTGACGGATCCAAGTAATTATTTTATTACCCCTTCAGATTTTTAGATGCTATTTTTCATCCTCTCATTTGTGGTTTCCTCTGTGCCTGTAATTGATAAAGTGCTGACCAGTCCAATCTTTGCAAAAGTCCCCGATGTCCCTTCTGTGCTACAACGCTGCTCGGCTTTCTCTTGTCAAATTATGTTCATTCTGGTGCCACTTTTAAGCAGAGGCTAGCCACCTAAAGCAAGAAAAAGCCCGACCACACTGCAGCAACTCACGAAATTTACTTCAGCCCCTTGACTACCACCAAGGAAGATAAGAGCAGCATCATCACTTGAACACCATCCCATTCAAATTGTGCTCAAAGTCACGCACCACCCTGACTTCAACATATATCACCATTACCAAAGCACCATGAACGAAGGGTCAAAATCCTGGAAGTCCTTATCTAACACCATCATGTGACCACCATCGACATGATTAATGAAGAAGGGCTACTGCTATTTTCTCACTGCGATGAAGTGTTAACAACGGGCCCAAGTTTCGGGCCGCGCCTAGAATGGCGCAGCCCCGACCTGGACGCCTGTTTTTCGCGCCATAAAGTGCGCCTAAAAAAAACTTGTCTATTCTCCAGCTCCTTGCAGGCCCTCTGGAGCTGGGCGCGGTGCAGCACGAGCTGTGGGGGGCGGAGCCAGTTCCCTGCGCTGGAAACAGTGCCGGGAACTCTGCACATGCGCGCTACAGTGGGCGCGCATGTGCAGTAGCTCCAGGCACCCAAAACTGTGTGGGAGGGGCCCGAAACACACAGCCCCTAGCCCTGGCCGAATGGTCTCACTGGGGCTGCATGTATAAGGCTGCCTCCCACGCCCAGCCCCTGCTTCCTCCCGACCCGACTCCCGCTTCCCCCCACCCGCCCCCGTCTGCGCCACTGCCCCGGACCCGACTCCCCGGACTGGACCCGACCCGCGCTCCCCCCCACCACCCCACCCGACCTGACCTCCCTCTCCCTCCCCCCCACCCCCTGACCAGACCTCCCTCCCACCAGCCGCCCCGACCTGACCCGCGCTCCCGAACCCCGCCCCCCAACCCGGACCGGACCCGACCCAACCTGACTTCCCTCCCCCCGCCCCCGACACGAACCGACCCGACCCGACCTCCCTCTGCCCCCCCACCCCCCGACCCGAACCGAACCGACCCGACCTCCCTCCCACCCCCAGACCCGACCCGCGCTCCCTCCCCCCGACCCGAACCAACCCGACCTCCCTCCTCCCCCCCCACCCCTGACCCGACCCGACCTGTGCTCCCGACTGCCCCCCCACCACCCCCCCCGGACCGGACCTGACCTCCCTCCGCCCCCGCCCGACCCGACCCGCGCTCCCGACCCCAGACCCCGGACCCAACCTGACCCAACGCCACCTACCTGTAAATCCGGTGCTGGGGACGGGCCCCGCCCGAAGTCTTGGGCCCGGCCGGGCCCGGCCCGTTCAGCCTCCCTCTCCCTTCCCCTTCTCCTTCCCCCCCGTCTCCTTCCCCCCCTTCTCCTTCCCCCCTCCCTCTTCTCCCCTTCCCTCCCCCCTTCTCCCCTTCCCTCCCCCCTTCTCTCCCCCCCCTTCTCTTCCCCATCCCCCCTTCTCTCCCCCTTCTCTCCCCCCTCCCCTTCCCTCCCCCTTCTCCGCTTCCCCCTTCTCCCCTTCCATCCCCCCTCCCTCTTCCCTCGCCCCCTCTCCCCCTTCGCTCCCCCCTCTCCCCCTTCCCTCCCCCTTCTCCCCTTCCCTCCCCCCTTCTCCCCCTTCCCTCCCCCCTTCTCCCCCTTCCCTCCCCCTTCTCCCCATTCCCTCCCCCTCTCCTCCCCCTCTCCCTCCCTCCCTCCCCGCCCCCCCTCTCCCTCTACCCACCTCCCTCCCCCTCCCCTCGCTGTCAGAAACACAGACACTGACAGACAGAGAGTGAGAGACACACACAGATAGACAGACAGAGAGATAGAGACACTGACAAAGACACACTGGGGGGGGGGGGGGCATCCCAGCACGCTGTTGGAGGGCTCCCGGTGCTGCAGTTGGTAAGTAGAAAATGTTTTATTTATTGATTTAAAAAAAATTATTTCTTATTAATTTTTTTGATTGATTTATTGGTTGATTTATTGATGTTTTATCATTTATTATTGATGATGGCTCTTTATTTGTAAAACTGAAGTGTTTAATGTTAGTAAACTTCCCTTTAAACCCCCTCCCCCCCATTCCCTACACCTGATTTGTAACCTGCACCTGATTTTCTAAGTGCAGACAAGGTTTTTCTGAGCATGCAAAAATCTACACTTACTCCATTCTAATTTAGTTTGGAGTAAGTTTTCACTGACAAAACTTTCAAAACGGGCATAAGTGGCCGGACACGCCCCCTTTTGAAAAAAAAAATCTGTTCCAAACTGAAACTGTTCTGATTGACTAGAACTGGAGCAAATTAAATGCGGAGAATTGCAATTTCTAAGATACTCCATTCTAAACCAGTTGCTCCAAAAAAACAGGAGCAACTCAGGCCGAAACTTGGCCCCAATAAGTGCAGCCTTCCCAGCATCGCCCACATCCTGTGATCAAATGAGAAGAAACGGTAATTTTGTAAGATGACTGAACAGAGGTTAGCAGCCCAACAGCCAGTCATGGCAACCATCATTTCTGATAAAACAACCAATATTTTAGAGGCTGTGAGGACTAGGGTAGAGAAGCTTTTTATTTTTTCATAACCCAATTGGCAGTACATAACTTCCTCAAAAAACATAATCAAGTGTTTGGATGAGATGAAGTAAGGTGGGAGGAGACTTGTGTGGAGAATAAAGACTGGCATGGACCTGTCGGGCTGCATTTCCTGACATGCTGTAAATTCTATGTAATTCTAAAAGCAAAAATAAAGACTTGCATTTGCACACCTTTCCCTCTGATGGAATCGTGTCAGAATTCCATGCTGCCTGACCAACATTCTAACCAGATCTCTATCTTAACTGTAGACCCTTGGTTCAAGACTTCCACTAGGAAGTCCTCAATGAATTTCAGGGAGAAACATAGAAACATAGAAACATAGAAATCTACAGCACAGAAGGAGGCCATTTCAGCCCATTGTGTCTGCGCCGGCCGACAAAGAGCCGCATGGCCCTTCGTCCGCAGCCCTAAAGGTTACATACAAACCCATGAACAATAACAGAAAGGCAAAGAGCACCCAGCCCAACCAGTCCGCCCCACACCACTGCAACATCTACATTCCACCCCAACCGGAGCCATGTGATCTCCTGGGAGAGGCAAAAACCAGATAAAAACCCAAGCCAATTTAGGGAGAAAAAATCTGGGAAAATTCCTCTCTGACCCATCCAGGCGATTGAAACTAGTCCAGGAAATACCCTGCCGTATTCTATTCCCTGCAGTACTTATCATTATATCTGCATCGACCAACAAAAGATCATCTAGTTTAATCCCAATTACCAGCTCTAGGTCTGTAACACTGCAGGTTACGGCACTTTAAGTGCCCATCCAACCATCTCTTAAAAGTGGTGAGGGTTTCTGCATCCACCACTCTTCCAGGCAGTGAGTTCCAGATCCCCACAACCCTCTGAGTAAAGAAGTCCACCCTCAAATCCCTGCTAAACCTTCCACCAACCACCTTAAAACTATGCCCCCTTGTAAAAGCCCCCTCCACCAATGGAAATAGACCCTTACTATCCACTATGTCCAGGCCCCTCAATATTTTGTACACCTTGATGAGGTCTCCTCTCAAGCTCCTCTGTTCCAATGAGAAGAAACCCGGCCTATCCAATCTGTCCTCATAACTAAGATTCTCCATTCCAGGCAGCAGCTTCGTAAATATCCTCTGCACCCTCTCTAGTGCAATCATGTCCTTCCTATCAAGAAAGATTGGATCAACTGGGCTTGTATTCACTGGAGTTCAGAAGAATGAGAGGGGACCTCATAGAAACGTTTAAAATTCTGACGGGTTTAGACAGGTTAGATGCAGAAAGAATGTTCCCAATGTTGGGGAAGTCCAGAACCAGGGGTCACAGTCTGAGGATAAGGGGTAAGCCATTTAGGACCGAGATGAGGAGAAACTTCTTCACCCAGAGAGTGGTGAACCTGTGGAATTCTCTACCACAGAAAGTAGTTGAGGCCAATTCACTAAATATATTCAAAAGGGAGTTAGATGAAGTCCTTACTACTCGGGGGATCAAGGGTTATGGCGAGAAAGCAGGAAGGGGGTACTGAAGTTTCATGTTCAGCCATGAACTCATTGAATGGCGGTGCAGGCTAGAAGGGCTGAATGGCCTGCTCCTGCACCTATTTTCTATGTTTTTATGTCTATGTTTCTATAATACGGCGACCAGAACTACACGCAGTACTCCAGCTGTGGATAACCAAAGTATTATACAATTTAAGCATAACCAACCTGCTCTTATATTCTGTGCCTCGGCCAATAAAGGCAAGCATTCCGTGTGTCTTCTTAACCACCTTATCCACCTGGACTGCTACTTTCAGGGATCTGTGGACAAGCACTTCAAGGTCCCTTTCGTTCATCTACGCTATTAAGTGGCCTACCGTTTAATGCATCATTTACATTTAATAAATGACTTTGAGGTACAGTGACTTATGTGTAAGCAAGTATGGAAATCTTTTGCACACAACAAAATCTTACTTTCAGAAATGACATGAATAGGCAATAAATCTGTTCTTTTGCAGTGTTGGATGCAGAATGAATCTTATTGAGAGCATGGGAGAATTCCATGATCTTTTTTGAATAGCGCCACAAGATCTTTATGGTTTCACTTGAATCACCGAAACAGGCAGATCAGACTTCAGTTAGCATTTCACTTAAAGGATAGCACCTCTGACACTACACAGGAAGAGCGGGTTAAATTATTATGGAGTACACTTGATTTTATTGGTAGTGATCCAACAATTACAGGTGGTGATCACCTCGATTACACCTTATGCCATACTTACATTTCATAAATACCTCAATGTTGGTCACCGCCTCGGTATATAAATGCAGTGCTCAATGTGGAATTGAGCCATACATACAGGAAGGACCGATATTCAATCCCTCAATTGCAATGAGTTAGGCTAGCTCAGCTAGCAATGACAGGGGTGCTACATTTAGCCTTAGCACCCTTGGACTAGGAAGTTTAAAAATCAGCCAAGGTTTCAATTCTTGGTTTCTATTCCGTGACCTTTCTGGAAAGTACGCATGTGTGTACATTTGGTTAGAATAGAATTGGGCTCTGCTTTGATGACGCCCATCGTTGAATTTCGAAATCCTATTGAAATAAGCAGCAAGATTGTGAGGACTTGAAAAGCTAAAATAAAGCAATGTTTTCGTGCTGATATTAACATAGATTGTCAGAATAATGAACATTGAGCTTTTCTGAGTCTGGGAATTAAAGTGCATTGTCAATGTAGTTCAAATATAACTGCCTTGAGGTTCGAGTTAAAATACATTATCAGGGTAGTGGCACTGGGGCTCTATAAAAATATGCTGCATACTTTACATGACTTAAATCAGCACTTGAAGCTTTATTTCATTGAATATTTGGTACAGGAGCGGGAACAGTTTTAGGGCTAGAATTTCCCCAAATTCCGCCACCACCGGATTGCCGCCCAAATACTGCTAAGATTTTAAAATTACCACAGGCGAATAATTCTACAAAAGAAGGAAAAAAATGGACCTTACACCCTGATTCTCGGCGGAAAACACAATCCTGGGCCGATTGGGCGGAACTTACTAAAATTTAAACTAAAAATAATTTTTTCAAAATACAAAAAATAAATAATAATAATACATTCTCAGGTCCCTTTTACACATAATCGCTAAAAAAGAAAGTAAAAGAAAACTTAACATACCTTTTTTTGCAGGGCTTCATACCTACCACCCAGCTCTGGCTGGTTTTTCGTGGGCGTTTTTTTTTTACTTACCTATGGGTCACCGCTGGGACAAAACTCAGGTATGTGGTTTTTGGAAGGTGCTCACCGGCGGTCCACTCCCCAGCGGTATTTCGAAACTGCAGGCGGAACTGATTTCCAAAATTTCCGCTGGGTGGTTTGCCGCCCAAATCAACCAATACTGCCGAGAAACCGAGCGGAGATGCCGTGGAAATTCTAGCCCTCAGTTTTTATTTCTGCTCCACCCGTCACACTCCTTCTTATGCCCTTCATAATATTTGCACTGAAATTTGCTGAATCTATGGGCTAAAATTTCCATGGCATCGCCACCCGGTTTCTTGACGGTATTGGTCGTTTTGGGCGAAAACCGGGTCGGCGAAAATTTCCACAAAGAGTTCCACCGATGGTTTTGAAATACCGCTGGGGAGCAGACCGCTGGCTCGCACCGTTCATAGATCGCCATCGCCCGTTTTTTGACTCAGTGGTGACCTGTAGGTAAGTTGAAAAAAAATGCCCACAAGAAGCAACGGGAGCTGGGCAGTGCTGGGCGGTAGCCCTGCAGAAAAAGGTAAGTTAATGGGTTTTTAATAATTATTTTAAAATTATCTTACAGTGATTAAGGTGAAAAGGGTCCTGAGAATGTTTCCTGATTTTTTATTTTATGTATTTTGAAAAAATATTTTTTTGTGTTTTTCTCCTCCTCGGCCCAACCCGCAGCTTCGGTCTAAATTTTAATAATTACCGCCCATTTTTTTTAAGAATCTCCCAATCGGCCCAAGGTTCCATTTTCCGCCGAGAATCGGGGTGTAATTCCATTTTTTTTTGCCGGGTGGATTTTTTTCTTTTCTTTTATGGAATTTTTCGCTGGTGGAAATTTGAAAATCTTAGCGGTATTTTGGGCAGCAGTTCGACGCTGGCGGATTTTTTTGAAAATCTAGCCCTATGTAATTTCAATGTTGGATAAATCCGTGAATTGCCTGGAAGTGGAACTTGATGGTTCATCTCTATGATTTGTGCACCATTTTCTAAACTGTGAAAGCTGGATAAATAAATCTTATTAATAAAAAAAGCTGTGTACAATTTCTAGTGTCTGGGATAAAATAAAACTGGGACAATGATAGAAAAAGGCAGCATGTCAGTCAGTAGCTGAAAGAAATAAGCTGCATTTATGTTACATTAGTGCTTGCTGGCTCCTGATGTGCGGGTCTCCCACATCTGGAAGCAACACCAAAGGAACCTCACAGTATTCACTAAGCCCAGTGCTTGAGGAAGGCTTTATTAAGATGGGCCTTCCTGGCCACTGGCCTTACTCAATCGGCAGATACCAATTATTGCAGATCACCACAATTGCACCTTCTGCCATATTACGTTGTATAATAACTCAATGATGGTCACCACCTCTGTATATAAAGACAATCCTCAGTGTGGAACTGAGCCATACATACAGGAAGGTCCCATATTCAATCCCTGGATTGCAGTCACTACCTCAGTTAATAATGACAAGAGTGCTACTTTTGGCCTTCACACTCCTGGACTATGAAGTGTAAAAATCAGCCAGGGTTCCCACTCTTGGTTTCTATTCAGTGCCCCTTCTGGAAAGTATGCATATGTGAACGATAGGTTAGAATGGGATTGGGCTCTGCTCTGATGTCGTCCATAGCTAAATTTCAAAATCCCATTGAATTAGGCAGCAAGAATATTACATTGTGAGGTCTTGAAAAGTTATTGGCTGGGACACAGGAAATGCTGTTTGCTTTTCTTTGACTAGTTTGCACTCTTTGTCAAACTAGTTGGTTGATTTGAGCTGTCAATGGTTCTTTCTTCTCTCCTTGATTTTTCTTGGGCGATGTGCTTGCAGTTCCTTTTAGTTATATAAAAGATTCCTAAGCCTGACTGTGCCATTCTGATAAAGAATCCAGCTGAAACATGAATCCTGATCTATTTCTTTCATTTACTGATAAACCTGTGTTAGCCGTGGCTCAGTGGTAGCACTCTCACCTCTGTGTCATAAGGTTGTGGGCTCAAGTCCCACAACAGAAACTTGAACAGATAATCAGTGTAGTACTGAGAGTGTGCTGCACTTTCGGAGATGTTGTCTTTTGGACAAGACATGAAGCCTGCCCTCTCAGATGGACATAAAAGCTCCCACACCACTATTTCGAAGAAGATCAGGGGTGTTCTTCTGGTATCCTAGCCAACATTTGTCTCTCCACCAACACCTAAAACAAAAGATCTGGTCATTTATTTTATTGCTGTCTGTGGGAGCTTGCTTATGCATACAAATGGCTGCCATGTTTCTGACATTTCAACATTGAGCACACTACAAAAGTACTTAATTGACTGTAAAGCACCTTGGGAAGCCCTGAGATTGTGGAAGGTGCTTTATATAGTGTGCATTTCTAGAATTTCCTGTTTTTAATTTCTAGTGTCCAATGGATCAGTCACGTGACAGGAATATTGCTTGAATGGTGTGGTCTTCAAGCGACCTTTAATAACACAATCCCGAACTGGACTAACCAGCTACAATAAATGAATTTTGCAACTCGAACAATGAGTGTGTAGAAATGTTCTTCGAAGGACAAATCTAAAGCATTAGGATTCTGGGACAGCCACTGAGATATGTGGCATTAGTGATTGCTTTTATATCAGCAGAGGTGCGTGAGTGATTGACCAGGAGCTGTCAACTGACTGGCTTTATTATTTCCCAGCAACATTTGTTTATATCTTAAGACTTCTTAGTTTCAATAATCTTTTCTGCCTGATATTGTCCCGACCTTGGGATCTCTGTAGAATGGTGGGATTAAACACAGAGAAGCTGCTGTGGCAAGAGTTGAAAGGTCAGAGGTGAACATTTGTTCTTGTTTTCGCTGTCAGCCTCGTCCTGTCTGATTCCAGCTTCATTGACAGCAGGAACTCTTATGCAGAACAGCATGTGCAGCATTGATTTACTGTAACTTTCATCTGACCTTTGCATGGAAGATGAACTAAGACCAAAGTGAAACAATGCTCAGGTTTTATCTTCATCCCTCCTGAATGCATGCAGTCTTCCTCATCTATTTTTGGGATTGACTGATACACCCCGACTCCCCCGCCCCGCTTCCCCCACAGTGAGTACAGAATAAGCGGTATATTTTATTTATTGCACAGAAACAGAGACACATTGAATCTTTTGACTTTTGTATTAATTCTTAGTTACTGGATGCTTTTTATCTTAAATTCTTACTAAGATAACATCTTTCGGTTTACGTGGTTTGCACTTATTTAACATGAATTGCAACCAAAGATAAAGTAGTTAATGACAGTATTGCATAACTTAAAAATGGTAGCCCAAATCTGTACTCTGATGCAGTTCAAATATTCACAAGCATTCTTCTTAATGTGATCTGCAGGGACCAGGTAGACATTTCATCTGGCCTATTTTATTATTCAATACAGCTAGCTTGCTAGTACATAGATAGTTACACGCAGTCTACAGCATGGAAATAGGCCATTTGGCCCAACTGGTCTATGCTGGTGTTTATGTTGCACACAAGCCTCCTTCCACCTCTTCCTTTCTCCCTCACAAGCTTATCTAACTTCCCCTTAACAATATCAATGCTATTTGCCTTGACTACTCCTTGTGGTAGCGCGATCCACATTCTTACCATTCATTGGGTAAAGATGTTTCTCTTTGAACTACCTCATATTTATGACCTCTAATTTTGGACTCCCCTCATCCACCCCAGATTGAGTCAGCCAGTAAACAGATGGAGAGTTTAGGCAGATGAAGCAACGCACTAACTGCCTTCTCCACAAGGGTGGCCGCTGAAGGAATACTGGCCACGCTCCTCCAGTGGCTCAGTGATTCAAACCTGATCTGTGCTTTGTGAGCTGATCTCAAAGATTGGTTCTCATCTAGCTGTAGGCATGACAATTGGTCCCACTGTGCCCAGGCCTGGCAAGAAAAAAATCAGCCGGAGTGCCCATTTCTGATCAACGAGTGACCCTGCCAGAACGTCCACATGTGTGGATAAAGATCAGTTGTGCCACCCATTCAATATCCATTGCCAAGAGCCATTCATCAGGATTCGGGATCTGTATGAGGTAGCAGAAGATGACATTACCTGTACAAACATTCCACAAGATGAGATGATTCTCAGCTGTGATGTCCCTGCCTATCCTTCCTGCTTCTCCCATAGTTAATCAACCAGGCAACAGTGTGAAGACACACATATAAAGAATAACCACTTGGGTGAGGTACAGGAACGTACCCCAGGGCCGGTGGCACCATACCCCCGCATGCATCAGCGTCTTTTGGAGACGTGGGGTAAAAAAAATACTGGGGTAGATTGCCACCTGGATGCAAACTGGCACCATGAATCTGCCAAACACTATAAAAACTGCCTACTTTTCATTTCCATTGATTTCAACAGAAATTAAGATTGGGTGGTTTTATATAATAGGAGGCTGATCTGCAACATCAGTTTTATACCCGGGTGGCAAGTTGAAAATCTGCCCCATAATAATTTGGCCACACAGATAAACTTCCTTTTGATCTTGCACTCTGAGGACTGATTCGCATCATGCCAGAATGTTTGGCAACAGAAAGTAATGTCTGCAAACTGCCAGTCACTTGCCAGTCTCAAGAGAGCTGATTCCTTTGTCCCTTAAATTGTTGTCAGAGAAGCGAGTGATTGTGAGTGAATCAGATGGATATCTCCATACATAATTACAACAGACTGTGAGTCGTCTGTGATCTTCACAATCTTCAAACGTTCAAATAGCTTGTTCTTCATACAGAGCTTTGAAGTGAAGATCTGTCTGTCTTGACTGT
The DNA here is from genome assembly GCF_044704955.1 of Pristiophorus japonicus. Taxonomy (NCBI): domain Eukaryota; kingdom Metazoa; phylum Chordata; class Chondrichthyes; family Pristiophoridae; genus Pristiophorus; species Pristiophorus japonicus. Next base: position 498,506,662 of record NC_091977.1, on the reverse strand, counting down.
TTAAATCTGCAGTTATTACATAAGAACATAAGAAATAGGAGCAGGAGTAGGCCATTTGGCCTCTCGAGCCTGCTCTGCCATTTAATAAAACCATGGCTGATCTGATCATGGTCTCAGCTTCACTTCCCTTCCCGATCCTCATAACCCTTTACTCCCTTATTGAAAGGATTAAGGCAGGATCACCGTCATCCCGTTTGATTGCTGTATCAGTAAGAAATATTCAGAAGGCATTGTGTAACAGACCTATATATAATATGGTTTGTGTCAGTGTGATTTTGTTTCAGCTTTGCATCAATGCACCCGGTTAATGTAATCGGGGTGTAAATTCCCCTGAATCAGATTTAGGCTAGCATTGCGAGATTACCTCAAGGATATAGCCTCTTACTGCTTCAACTTTGCATTGGTTGCATTACAGCTACCCAGTCAGATTCAGATGCTGATGAGTGGAGCTCTGTTCCCATAGATGCACACAAAAAAGAACAAAATAACTTACATTAATATAGCACCTTTGACATCCTCAAGATATTCCAATATGCTTCACAGCCAATTAAGTACTTTTGAAGTGTAGTCGCTGTTTAATGTAGAAAAACATGGCAGCCAATTTACATACAGCAAGACCCGACAAATAACAATGAGATAAATGGTCAGAACATTTGTTTTTGTTGGTGTTGGGTGAGGGATAAAAATTGGCCACAACTCCAAGTTGCCTGGCCAAAGAACAACACAAAGTCAGCAGTGTAACTTGTCCCACTTCATTGTAATCAAGTGCCTTTGCTGCTAACGATGGCATAATGGGAGAATAAAAAACATCCAGGCAGGTATTGAATTTAGTACTTGGGGCTGTAACCAATTATCACCCAGCTAATGATCTTCAGTGAAAGGGGCTCAATTGTTCTTGACTTAATGAGTTATCCAGGTCAGCTCGATGTAATGCTGTGGCCCTTTACTGCTTGCAATTGTTCCAGAATCATTGCATCAGTTCCTGAGGGTTGAAAATTAAGCAACCTTCCGCTGCGTTATCCGACGGTATTTTGCCATTTTGGGTGGAAAATGGTACAGTGGGAAATTCCTTGAAGTCCTCCGCCGGCGGTTTTGAAATACCGCTGAGGAGCAGACCGCAGGCGTGCAAGACTGGAAAAAGTGCTTTCGCCCAAGTTTAAAAAAATGCAGAGGAAAAACGGTGGTGGGTATGAAAACCTGCAAAAAAAGGTAAGTTAAAGTTTATTTTTAAATTCTTTTCCAGCGATTCACTAAAAAGGGCCTTATGAATGTTTTCAGATTTTTTTATTATTTGCTTTTTGGAAAAATATTTTTTGTGTTTTCCCTCCTCCTTAGGCCCAACTCGCAGCGGTATCGGCCGCGGAGAAAAGTTGCAGAACATTTGCGGTTTATGCCACAAATGTTTGTGCAACGGTGATTTTTCCCAAATCTTCCACCAACAAATCATAGCAGAGTTAAAAAAATACGCTATGTTCCAAAAGCTAATTTCTAGCCCTTATTCAGTTAGTAGATTTTCAGTTACATGGATGTACGTGAAAATTCTTGTCTGCATTCAGGAAGCATACAGAGGAAAATTAGTCGTTTTAAGAAAATGACTAATCAAGGCTTCGGAACACTCAACATATTCAACATTTTTTTTGGAGTGCAGTGTGTTATCCCTGTTATTTTGATATGGTATGAAGCGCATTAACTATGGTGATTGTCAATATAGTCAATATTTACTTTTTTGTGTCTCTTGCGTCCTTATGAGTAATTTGAGACCTGATATATGGTAAGTGTAGCATGCTTGGGAGGAAAAAGGTGTACTTTGGACCTATGGTTCCCAAAGCTCTCCACCACTGTGGTTTTCCTCATGTTATATCTGGGTGTGTTGTAGACTAATTGATAGAGATTGATTTCTATGATTAGTCAACAAGTCCGTTATCATTATATCACATGAGAGTGAACTAGATGGACCTTGGTCTTTTCTCATCGAGCAATTCCTATATTATTATTCAGGATATTTTTGGCTTTCTTATTTCAGACTACTCTCATAGGTGATACTTAGTTTTCCACAGCCTCATGAGCATCATCAGTGAATGTGATCTACTCTGAACTGCGGCAGGAAAATCCCCCTGCAAAACAGATACACCGTTTTGAGTACTGTTGAGGGGGATGACTCATCGGGGAGGGCAGCAGGAGCCAAGTTCATGGCACCATGGCTGGCTCTGCTGCACAGGAGGGCAGGAAAAAGAATGGGAGAGCAATAGCGATAGGGGATTCGATTGTAAGGGGAATAGATAGGCGTTTCTGTGGCCGCAACCGAGACTCCAGGATGGTATGTTACCTCCCTAGTGCAAGGATCAAGGATGTCTCGGAGTGGATGCAGGACATTCTGAAAAGGGAGGGTGAACAGCCAGTTGTCGTGGTGCCCATTGGTACCAACGATATAGGTAAAAAAAGTGATGAGGTCCTACGAGACGAATTTAAGGAGCTAGGAGCTAAATTAAAACGTAGGAGCTCAAAAGTAGTAATCTTGGGATTGCTACCAGTGTCACGTGCTAGTCAGAGTAGGAATCGTAGGATAGCTCAGATGAATACGTGGCTTGAGCAGTGGTGCAGCAGGGAGGGATTCAAATTCCTGGGGCATTGGAACCGGTTCTGGGGGAGGTGGGACCAGTACAAACCAGACGGTCTGCACCTAGGCAGGACCGTCACCAATGTCCTAGGGGGAGTGTTTGCTAGTGCTGTTGGGGAGGAGTTAAACTAATATGGCAGGGGGGTGGGAACCAATGAAGGGAGACAGAGGGAAACAAAAAGGAGACAAAAGCAAAAGACAGAAGGGAGATGAGTAAAAGTGGAGGGCAGAGAAACCCAAGGCAAAAAACAAAAAGGGCCACTGAATATATAGGGGCTGCAGGAGGGGTCAAAACTATAAATCATGGTTTAAAAACTAGTATTAAAACACTCTACCTAAACGCACGCAGCATTCGAAATAAAGTAATTGAGTTGACGGCACAAATCATTACAAATGGGTATGATTTGGTGGCCATTACAGAAACGTGGTTGCAGGGTGGCTAAGACTGGGAATTAAACATGCAGGGGTATCTGACGATTCGGAAAGATAGACAAGAAGGGAAAGGAGATGGGGCAGCTCTGTTAATAAAGGATGATATAAGGGCAGTTGTGAGAGACGATATTGGCTCTAATGAACAAAATGTTGAATCATTGTGGTGAGATTAGAGATAGTAAGGGGAAAAAGTCACTGGTGGGCGTAGTTTATAGGTCCCCGAATAATAACTTCATGGTGGGGCGGGCAATAATCAAGGGAATAATGGAGGCATGTGAAAAAGGAACGGCAGTAATCATGGGGGATTTTAACCTATATATCGATTGGTCAAATCAAATCGCACGGGGTAGCCTTGAGGAGGAATTCATAGAATGCATATGGAATTGTTTCTTAGAACAGTATGTTACAGAACCTACAAGGGAGCAAGCTATCTTAGATCTGGTCCTGTGTAATGAGACAGGAAAAATAAACGATCTCCTAGTAAAAGATCCTCTCGGAATGAGTGATCACAGTATGGTTGAATTTGTAATACAGATTGAGGGTGAGGAAGTAGTGTCTCAAACGAGTGCACTATGCTTAAACAATGGGATGAGGGTAGAGTTGACAAAAGTAGACTGGAAACACAGACTATACGGTGGCACAATTGAGGAACAGTCGAGGACTTTTAAGGAGCTCTTTCATAGTGCTCAACAAAAATATATTCCAGTTGAAAAAGATGGGCGTTAAGAGAAGGGATAACCAGCCGTGGATAACCAAGGAAATAAAGAAGAGTATCAAATTAAAAACCAATGCATATAAGGTGGCCAAAGTTAGTGGGAAGCTAGAAGATTGGGAACATTTTAAACAACAGCAAAGAATGACGAAGAAAGCAATAAAGAAAGGAAAGATAGATTACGAAGGTAAACTTGCGCAAAACATAAAACAGATAGTAAAAGATTTTACAGATATATAAAACGGAAAAGAGTGACTAAAGTAAATGTTGGTCCCTGAGAAGATGAGAAGGGGGATTTAGTAATGGGAAATGTGGAAATGACTGAGACTTTAAATAATTATTTTGCTTCGGTCTTCACAGTGGAAGACACAAAAACCATGCCAAAAATTGCTGGTCACAGGAATGTGGGAAGGGAGGACCTTGAGACAATCACGATCACTAGAGAGGTAATGCTGGACAGGCTAATGGGACTCAAGGTAGACAAGTCCCCTGGTCCTGATGAAATGCATCCCAGGGTATTAAAAGAGATGGCGGAAGTGATAGCAAATGCATTCGTTATAATCTACCAAAATTCTCTGGACTCTGGGGAGGTACCAGTGGATTGGAAAGCAGCTAATGTAACACTTCTGTTTAAAAAAGGGGGCAGACAAAAGGTAGTTAACTATAGGCCGGTTAGTTTAACATCTGTAGTGGGGAAAATGCTTGAAACTATCATTAAGGAAGAAATAGCAGGACATCTAGATAAGAATAGGGCAATCAAGCAGATGCAACATGGATTCATGAAGGGGAAATCATGTTTAACTAATTTACTGGAATTCTTTGAGGATATAATGAGCATGGTGGATAGAGGTGTACCGATGGATGTGGTGTGTTTAGATTTCCAAAAGGCATTCGATACGGTGCCACACAAAAGGTTACTGCAGAAGATAAAGGTACGCGGAGTTAGAGGAAATGTATTAGCATGGATAGAGAATTGGCTGGCGAACAGAAAGCAGAGAGTCGGGATAAATGGGTCCTTTTCGGGTTGGAAATCGGTGGTTAGTGCTGGGACCACAACTGTTTACAATATACATAGATGACCTGGAAGAGGGGACAGAGTGTAGTGTAGCAAAATTTGCAGATGACACAAAGATGAGTGGGAAAGCGGGTTGTGTAGAGGACACAGAGAGGCTGCAAAGAGATTTAGATAGGTTAAGCGAATGGGCTAAGGTTTGGCAGATGGAATACAATGTCGGAAAGTGTGAGGTCATCCACCTTGGGAAAAAAAACAGTAAAAGGGAATATTATTTGAATGGGGAGAAATTACAACATGCTGCGGTGCAGAGGGACCTGGGGGTCCTTGTCCATGAATCCCAAAAAGTTAGTTTGCAGGTGCAGCAGGTAATCAGGAAGGCGAATGGAATGTTGGCCTTCATTGCGAGAGGGATGGAGTACAAAAGCAGGGAGGTCCTGCTGCAACTGTATAAGGTATTGGTGAGGCCGCACCTGGAGTACTGCGTGCAGTTTCGGTCACCTTACTGAAGGAAGGATATACTAGCTTTGGAGGGGGTACAGAGACGATTCACCAGACTGATTCCGGAGATGAGGGGGTTACCTTATGATGATAGATTGAGTAGACTGGGTCTTTACTCGTTGGAGTTCAGAAGGATGAGGGGTGATCTTATAGAAACATTTAAAATAATGAAAGGGATAGACAAGATAGAGGCAGGGAGGTTGTTTCCACTGGTCGGGGAGACTAGAACTAGGGGGCACAGCCTCAAAATATGGGGGAGCCAATTTAAAACCGAGTTGAGAAGGAATTTCTTCTCCCAGAGGGTTGTGAATCTGTGGAATTCTCTGCCCAAGGAAGCAGTTGAGGCTAGCTCATTGAATGTATTCAAATCACAGTTAGATAGATTTTTAACCAATAAGGGAATTAAGGGTTACGGGGAGCGGGCGGGTAAGTGGAGCTGAGTCCACGGCCAGATCAGCCATGATCTTGTTGAATGGCAGAGCAGGCTCAAGGGGCTAGATGGTCTACTCCTGTTCCTAATTCTTATGTTCTTATGTTCTTATGTTCTTATGTTCTTGTCCTGCCCTCACACAGGGACTGATTAAGGGGGGGAGGGGGGCGCAGATGGGACAGTTGCCTGCGGCCCAAGCCTGGAGGTGGGCCCATACATGGTTGGATTAAGGGTAGGGGTAAACAGTATTGACATAAGTGATGTAGCAAGAGCGGAGCGAAACCACGAGGGCTCAGGCACATTCTTGACTCAATGTAAACAGACTCTAGATACCCTTTTTCTGGAGATGCATTCTGCACACAAAGCAAGGACGAAAAAAATGGAAGAGCACCAGCTACGCAAGGAGCAAAAGAGAAGAGAAGTAACTAAACTGTTTAAACGAGATAATTTATTCCAACTAAAAACTCAATATCATGAAGATGAAGGCCAATGCGATGCTGTGCAGTCAACTTCAACAGTGAAATCACTAGTGGCACCGGACTTGGAGTTGGCCGAGTTGGAGCTCCAAGTCCAAAAAGTTGAAGAAGATAAAAACCAACTGGCTCATATTGAGCTGAAAGAAGCACAACTTACGAGTGACATTGGGCTGTGGGGAGACAATATCTCAGAAGGCATTAAAAGCCATTGGATTGCAAAAGGTAGCGAGGAGTGCCGAAACTGTGATAAAGAATTCGAAAACTGTGGCGTGATTCATGCTAAGGAAGGATGTCGGCGATACTGCTCGAAGTCCTTCTTAACACGTGTGCACACTGACAGGAGAATGTGTGGAGCGAACGTGGCTCTGTTATACACCTTCAAATGGTAGAGTATACTGCTTTACTTGCAAGTTCACAGCATGAACAAATAGCCACTGTATTCATGGGTTTAATGACTGGACGCATGGAGATGAGAGGATTTTATCTCACGAAAACAGCCACCAGCATAGAGAAGCCATGTGCACTAGACAAGCAGGCACTGGTTGTGTGGATGGTCATATTGTCTTCCAGTTTGAAAATGAATGGCAGTACTGGTGCAAGGCACTAGAGCGGGCTGTCTGTGTGATAATGTTTCATTGAACGAGGTCTTTCATTGCGAGACTCGAGACAAAATCGTTGGGTCTCCAAGTAATGGTAATTATCTGGGTGTGTTGGAGGTTCTCGCAAACCACGATGCATTTCTTGCTGAACATACCAAACGGTTCGCCAACAAAGGCAAGGGGCATACTTCATACTTGTCTTCCACCAATTGTGAAGAACTGATTAGTCTGATGGGTGGCAAAGTACTTGAGATGATTATCCAGGAATTGAAATCAGTGAAGTTCTATTCAATATCTGCTAATTCAACGCCAGATGTCACACACTCAGATCAGCTGACATTTGTCATCTGCTATGTTTTACCGATGGTCCTGAGGAAAGGTTCCTAAAGTTCTTGACTCATGAGATCAAGCAAGCTGCAGCAGATCTTGCCCACTTCTATCCCAAAGATCTGGAACCTCTGATTGAAAGTGAATTCATTCAGTTTTCTAGCTTGGTGGGATCCTCAACAGAGCTTCAAACCCTGATTTGTGTCAAACAAACTAAGTCAGCAGAGCTGAGAATGTACCAATTCCTCCATACACACGCCCTCACCCAAACCTTTTCTAACATTGCAATAGCTCTTCGGATATGTATGTCAATGATGGTATCTAATTGCAGTGGTGAGAGGTCCTTCTCGAAACCAAAACGCATCAAGGATGATGTCAGGAGCCGAATAGGACAAGATCGGCTTAATAGTCTTTCAATCTTGAGAATCGCGAGCAAGTACTGAGAGGAGTTAACTTCTCGAAAATCATTGACGAGTTTAGCCGACAAAAATTGAGGAAAAGACTAATATAATGTTATATTTATAGTTGCCTCTGTAGTGAAAATGGAATGCAAATGACAAGTGATGGTCTACTAAAAAAATTACACTGTTTTGTTCTAAATTGTCAATTTAGTTTCAAAATGTAAGGATTTTGTTAAATTAAAACGTTGTTGTTTACTATAAAAACAGGGTTTCATCCAGGTATCAGTTTGATTGTTTGGAAACATAATAAAAGATTAAATGAGTGTCATCATATTATCAATGAGAACATAACCTGAGATGTAGACCTGACCTGACCTTGACCTGATACATACTCAGTATAGTGCTCTGTAACTTAGTTCACTAATGTCATTTACTGAAGAATGTGAATGGGACTAGGGGACCCATGGGCCGGGGTATTACCCGGGGACCGAGGCACCCTTAACCCGTCCCTGTCCTCACGATCACCTCCCCACCCTGCCCCCCAACCCCTCTTGACTTGCCAGTGGGCATCGGAATGGGGCAAAATTGATAAGGCCCCAGTAGGCAAGCTGTGTCATGCTGCCTGAATGGCAATAGCAGCTCAGCTGAATTAAGATGACAAGCAAATGAAGCATGTGCCAATTAAAAAATCTGTAATTCAATAAAAAGAGATAGACTTGCATTAATACAGTGCCTATCACAACCTTGGGACATTCCGAAGTGCTTTGCAACCAATAAAGTCCTTTTGAAGTGTAGTAACTGTTATAATGTAAGAAACACAGCAGCTAATTTGCACACAGCGAGGTCCCACAGGCAGCAATGTGATAACAATCAGATAATCTGTTTCAGTAAAGTTGGCTGAGAAATAAATATTGGCCAGTAGACCTCCCCTGCTCTTCTTCAAAATAATCCCATGGGATCTTTTAAATGCATCTGAAGCCTTGGTTTAATGTCTCATCTGCAAGATGGCACTCCGACAGTGCAACACTTCTTCAGTACTGCACTGAAGTGTCAGCCTGGATTTTGTGCTCAAGTCTCTGGAATGGGACTTGAACCCACCACAACTGTCTGACTCAGAGCTGAGAGTGCAACCACTGAGCCACAGCTAACATATTGTAAAACAATCCATCAGGCCCACAGATATCTGCAGTACAGAAGGAGACCATTCAGCTTATCACGTATTTGCTAGACCAATCTAAAATGAACTTCAATGGCCCACATTCTCTTCATAGCCCTGTATCTGCTCCTTCAAATATTTATCTACTTTCTCCATTGAAAACTGCAATTAAATTCTCTTCTCTTGCCTTTGAGACGAGATTTTAAAAAATGAATGCCAAAATCAAAAATAAAATCATGAATTGTTAGAAATTTGCAGCAGATCAGTCAGTCACTGAAAGAAAAAATAAGTTCATATTTAAAACCAACTGACTTCTGATGATGAGACGCCAGCTGAAATGTTAACTTGAAAGAATAGATCTTTGGAATTCATATTTTGAGAATGAAAGATGCACAATAAGCACAACAGGATTACAGTAAATTGCTACAAGAGGAAGAAGTCATAATAATATGGGTTGGAAGAGTTGTAAAAGTTCAAAAGGCTGTAAATTAACTTTAGAAAAGACTTGGAGTGGATGAGAGTTCCAAGGATGAACAGTTGATAGAAAAATCGTAGTGCTTGAGGATTTGATGCAACGTTAGAGGCAGAATAATTGCTGAGAGTGAGGAATCTTCTGAGATTATAAAGCCAAAGGGAAAGAATATATTAGATAATGAGGAGAGCAGTTCAACAGGCAGAAATAGAGTCAGCTAGTTTCGAAAGGAGAAACTACGGACTCAATGTCAGTATTAAATTGCTAGTTTCAAGGATGATATGCTGAGTTTCTGTTTCTTTATCAAATGAGATTGCCAGGTAGAAAAGGCATATAGTCAAAGACTGGAAGGACAGTAGAAATTTGTTTTCAGAAGCCTTAATATAGTGAGAAGGGCAGATAGGAAAGATGTCAGGAGATCAAAGTGATTTTCTGATTGCATTTTTTTTGACTCAATGATTTATGAGTGGTCTGCATAAATTGCTCTAACCATGAAGTCCAATGTATTTGAATGAGGAGGTATGTTCGATTGTGTGGTTGATTGAGAGGTTAATATTTCTGTGTGTATGGGAAGAAATTACCATTGATTTCATTTTATTGATTTTTTTTTTCTTGGTTAATAACTTCTTTGATTTTCTCCCCTTTTCCCCTTTACAATGTCTCCCTGTCCCTTACACATTGCAAAAGACTGCAGACCTGCTCCCAGGCCCCTGTCAATTCTGCTTTGTGACTGACTGCTGGATGCTTGCATGAGATTTGTCCAGGACGAATGGCTCGTGGATTTTCCATCCCTTTCTCACAGGAATTGACAAGTCTCCATTCAACATGTTCCCAAGGCGGCACATCTGGGTTTGGGAAGTTAACCCACAGAGTTGTACACTTCTGTATACTTCATTGTGATCTGCTAAGTATAAACGATATCACGTTGCTCCGAATTGGTCCTCAAGATGGTCTCTGCGCTCACCTACACTTTTCAAAATCAATGTTAGTTTTAGATCGGTCCAGCAAAGACATAATGGGATGAATCGGGAGCAAAATAAATAGGGATGCTCTGGAACATACTGGCTCCCTCTCATCAGTGGAGTATGCCTGGAGAAAAGGTGTCTCTGTTGGACAGCAAATGTAAAAAAAAATAAAAGTATAGCATATATTTCCGACTGTACTTCTATAAATATAGAATAGAGGATTGAGGATTCTTTGAAAAGAAAGTACTCTAGTTAGATTTTCCCTCCACTTTAAGAATATATGAAGAGGTTAGCCTGAGTAACTGTATACCCACAGCATCATCAACTAGAGGGCATCTCTATTGTGTTCCTAACAAAGATGAGGCTGCACACAGGGAGGTTAAAGTAACAGTGACCTCAATCTTTATTAAGACACTCCAGAGTGAGGAACAGGTCTTGGGGGCTGGCTTATATACAGTGCTCCCAAGGGATGCTGGGATCCCTTGGGACTTCAGGGGATGCGCTCCCTGGTGGCGGAACATGGGAGTGCATGCTTTACAGATACACAACATCACTCCCCCGCAACTTCAAAGTGAAAACTATTTACAAGGTGAGGCAGTCGGGGCCTTTCTTTCTCTGGTGGACCGCCTCAGTATAAATGTCTGTTCTGGTGTGTTGTTGACCCTGCAGGGCTGCTGGGTGAGCCTGGCCTTACTGGGCTGTTGGGCGTGATGGGTTCAATTTCCTGATCCGGGGTGGTGTCGTTGATCCTTTGGGTGTGTGTTGTGGGCTCGACAAAGGTGGTGTCTGCTATGGGTTGTTCGGGGCAGCATGTGAACCACAGCCTCGTTTGGTCCAGGTGCTTTCTGCAAATTTGTCCATTGTCTAGTTTGACTACAAACACCCTACTCCCTTCTTTAGCTATCACAGTGCCCACGATCCACTTCGGACGATGTCCATAGTTTAGCACATACACAGGGTCATTCAGATCAATTTCCCGTGACACAGTGGCGCAACCATCATTTACATTTGTTGCTGCCGCCTGCTCTCTACCTGATCATGCAGGTTGGGGTGAACCAGCAAGAGTCTGGTTTTGTGTATTTCATGAGTAGCTCAGCCGGGAGCACCCCTGTGAGCGAGTGAGGTCTTGTGAGGTAGCTGAGCAGTACTCGGGACAGGCAGGTTTGGAGTGAGCCTTCTGTGACTCGTTTAAGGCTCTGTTTGATGGTTTGTACTACCCGCTCTGCCTGCCCATTGGAGGCTGGTTTAAACGGGGCCGAGGTGACATGTTTGATCCCATTGCGGGTCATGAATTCTTTAAATTCGGCACTGGTGAAACATGGCCCGTTGTCACTGACCAGTATGTCAGGCAGGCCGTGGGTGGCAAACATGGCCCTCAGGCTTTCAATGGTGGCGGTGGCGGTGCTTCCCGACATTATTTCGCATTCAATCCATTTTGAAAAAGCATCCACCACCACCAGGAACATTTTCCCGAGAAACGGGCCCGCACAGTCGACATGGATCCTCGACCATGGTCTGGAGGGCCAGGACGACAAACTTAGGAGTGCCTCTCTGGGCACGTTGCTCAACTGAGCACACATGCTGCATTGCCGTACACAGGACTCTAAGTCAGAGTCGATACCGGGCCACCACACTTGGGATCTGGCTATCGCTTTCATCCTTACTATACCCGGGTGTGTGCTGTGGAGATCCGAGATGAACGTCTCCCTGCCTTTTTGGGTAGCACTACCCGGTTACCCCACAACTGACAGTCTGCCTGAATGGACAGCTCGTCCTTTCGCCGCTGGAACGGCTTGATTGGCTCTTGCATTTCAACGGGGATGCTGGCCCAACTCCCATGCAGTACACAGTTTTTTACTCGGGACAGCAGAGGATCTTGGCTGGTCCAAGTCCTAATCTGGTGGGCCGTGACAGGTGATTTATCATTTTCAAACCCTTCCATGACCATCAACAAGTCAGCAGGCTGCGCCGCCATCAACAAGTTTGCAGGCTGCGCCATTTCCACACCCGTGGTGGGCAATGGTAGCCGACTGAGAGCATCAGCACAGTTCTCGGTGCCTTGCCTGTGGCGGATGGTATAGTTATACGCTGATAGCGTGAGTGCCCACCTTTGTATGCGGGCTGAGGCATTAGTATTTATCCCCTTGTAATCAGTGAACAGGGATATGAGGGGCTTGTGATCGGTTCCCAGCTCAAATTTGAGTCCAAACAGGTACTGATGCATTTTCTTTACCCCGAACACACACGCTAATGCCTCTTTCTCAATCATGCTGTTGGCCCTCTCGGCCTTAGACAAGCTCCTGGAGGCATAGGCGACAGGTTGCAACTTCCCCGCAACATTAGCTTGTTGTAATACACACCCGACTCCATACAACGACGCATCACATGCTAGCATGAGTCTTTTACACGGATTTTAAAAGACAAGCAGCTTGTTGGAGCATAAAATGTTTCTGGCTTTCTCAAAAGCAATTACTTGTTTTTTTCCCCATACCCAGTTCTCACCTTTGGGCAATAACACATGTAGGGGCTCTAAGAGGGTGTTTAACCCTGGTAGGAAGTTACCAAAATAGTTGAGGAGTCCTAGGAACGACCGTAGCTCCGTGACATAGCCTGGGCAGGTTCCTGATCGCCTCTGTCTTGGCATCTGTGGGCCGAATACCATCCGCCGCGATCTTTCTCCCCAAAAACTCCACTTTGTTGCCATGAAGACACATTTCGACCGCATCAGCCACAGCCCCACGCGATCCAGTCGCTGGAGGAAATCCTCCAGGTTTTTTAGGTGCTCGACAATGTCCCAACCCGTGACCAATATGTTGTCCTGAAAATCCACCATGTGTGGTACCAACTTGAGTAGGTTCTCCATGTTTCTCTGGAAAATCGCTGTAGCCGACCGAATTCCAAACGGGCATCTGTGGTAGATGAACAGTCCCTTGTGCGTGTTGATACAGGTGAGGCCCTTTGAAGACGCCTGCAGCTCCTGCATCATGTAGGCCGAAGTCAGGTCGAGCTTGGTGAACATCTTGCCTCCTGCCAGCATCGCAAACAGGTCGTCTGCCTTAGGTAGCGGGTATTGGTCCTGCAGCGAGAAACGATTAATAGTGACTTTATAATCGCTGCAAATCCTGACCGTGCCATCACTTTTGAGTACTGGAACAATCGGGCAGGCCCACTCGCTGGATTCCACTGGGGAAATAATGCCCTTGCGTTGCAGCCTGTCCAGCTCGATTTCCACTCTCTTCCTCATCATGTGAAGTATCACTCGCGCCTTGTGCTGAAAGGGTCCTGCCTGTCAGACCAAGTGGATCTGAACCTTCGCCCCGGAAAAGTTTCTAATGCCTGGCTCAGAAAGGGAAGGAATTTGTTAAGAACCTGGGTACATGAGGCCTCATCGACATGTGATATCGCTCGGATGTCATCCCAGTTCCAGCAGATTTTGCCCAGCCAGCTCCTTCCAAGCAGTGTGGGGCCATCACCTGGGACAATCCAGAGTGGCAGATCATGCACCTTGCCCTCATAGGTGACCTTGACCATGGTGCTGCCCAGGACAGTGATAAGCTTTTTGGTGTACGTTCTCAGTTTCGTGTGGATGTGGCTCAGGGCTGGTCTGAGTGCCTTGTTGCACAACTTTTTACTCATGATGAATTGGCTCGCGCCAGTGTCCAGTTCCATGGCTATGGGTAAGCCAATCAATTTTACATTTAGCATTATAGGTGGACATTTCGTCGACAATGTGTGCACCCCGTTTACTTCAGCATCTGCTCCTCTCTCTGAGGCTCAAAATTGCTTTGATCCACATGGACAGATCTTCCTCTGCCACGTGGTGGTTAGCATGTTTTGCAGAGCTTGCAGCATGTCTGCAAGCTCGTTGTAGGTGCCCCATTGTTCCACAGCTCTTGCAAACATACCCTTTGAAGCGGCATGAATATGCTGAATGGAAGTCTCTACAATGCCAACAAGGTGTGAAATGCCTTGCATTCATCCTTTGTTGCAGACTCTGAGTCATCTGCGTAAGCTGAGGCCTGCTGGCAGTTGCAGACTTGTGGTTTCTGCCCTGTACATTTCTGCTCACCAACACAGTTCCAGTTAATTTATGAACATTGCTAGCATTTGTGTGCTGAGAGATTTGTTTGGTGTTATACCTGGTGGACATAAACGCCTGTGCTATCGCAATGGCCTTACTGAGGGTCGGTGTGTCTACAGTCAAAAGTTTTTGTAGAATGGTCTTGCGGCCAATGCCCAGTACAAAAAAGTTTCTGAGCATTTGCTTCAGGTAGCCATCAAACTCACTTTGTCCTGCAAGTCGCCTAAGCTCGGCGACATAGCTCGCCACTTCCTGACGTTCAGATCGCTGGTATGTGTCGAACCGATGCATCGCCATCAGCACGCTCTCCCTCGGGTTATGATGCTCCCGAACCAGTGTACACAGCTCCTCATATGACTTATCTGTGGGTTTCACCAGAGCCAGAAGATTCTTTATGAGATTGCAGGTCGGTGCCCCGCAGACCGTGAGTCGGACCGCTCTCCTTTTTGCAACGCTTCCTTCTCTGTCCAGCTCGGTGGCCACAAAGTACTGGTCTAGCCGTTCGATATAAGCTTCCCAGTCCTCACCCTCCGAGAACTTCTCCAGGATGCTCACAGTTTGCTGCATCTTTGCATTGGATTCGTATACTCGTCGTCAGTTATTGTGTTCCTAACACAAATGAGACTGCACACAGGGAGGTGACCTCAATCTTTTTTTAAGACACTCCAGAGTGAGGAACAGGCCTTAGGGGCCGGCTTATATACAGTGCTCCCAAGGGATGCTGGGATCCCTTGGGACTTCAGGGGATGCGCTCCCTGGTGGCAGAACATGGGAGTGCATGCTTTACAGATACACAACAATCTCCATCTGAGTAATGCAGCAACTGGCTTTAATGTACAATAAGAATAAAAACAATGTGCAAATGACACCAGGTTACAATGATAAGCAAGGAAGAAACGCACTACAACCATGGACACCAAACTGAACATGGAGTTGAACATAAAAACATAAGAACATAAGAAATAGAAGCAGGAGGAGTCCCTACGGCTCTTCGAAACTGCTCCGCCATTTAAAAAGATCAGGGCTGATCATCGACCTCAACTCCACTTTCCTGCCCGATCTCCATATCCCTTGATTCCCCTAGATTACAAAAATCTATCTAACTCAGCCTTGAATATACTCAGAGCATCCACAGCCATCTGGGGCAGAGAATTTCAAAGATTCATGACCCTCTGAACGAAGAAATTCCTCCTCAACTCTGCTTAAATGGCCTACCCCTTATCCTGACACTGTGCCCCCTAGTTCTAGACACACCAGCCAGGGGAAACAACCTCTCAACATCTACCCTGTCAATCCCCTTCAGAATCTTATATGTTTCAATGAGATCCCATCTCATTCTTCTAAACTCCAGAGCGCATAGGCCCATTCTACAAATTGCAAAGTGCTTCAGTACAGAGGGACCTGGGGGTCCTTGTGCATGAAACACAAAAAGTTAGTATGCAGGTACAGCAAGTAATCAGGAAGGCAAATGGAATGTTAGCCTTTATTGCAAGGGGGATAGAGTATAAAATCAGAGTAGTCCTGCTACAATTTTACAGGGTATTGGTGAGGCCACACCTGGAGTACTGCATGCAGTTTTGGTCTCCGTATTTAAGAAAGGATATACTTGCATTGGAGGCTGTTTAGAAATATTTCTTTAAATGCTAACCACTGCTTATCTATTGCCATACCTTTTAATCTCTTTTTCCAATCTACCTTAGCCAACTCGCCCTTCATACCTATGTAATTGGCTTTATTTAAGTTTAAGACTCTAGTTTCAGACTTAGGCAAGTCACTCTTAAATGTAATGTGAAATTGTAATGAGTTGAGGTAATCAGCCATCATCTAACTGAATGGAGGAACGGACTTGAGGGGCTGAATAGTCTACTCCTGTTCCTATGTTCCTTTGTAACATGCTGTGCTGTATTGGTCTCCCTAAGGAGCATTAATTTGGAAATACCATGCCAAGGCAACTAGTCAATGATGAGTAATACAAGATGCAAGATCCAATAAGTATATTGCAATTGCGATTTATCTTTAGAAGGGGCAGTACTTTGTTTCAAGAAATTAAATGGATTGGGTAAAGTTTGTGATCAGGCAAAAATGGTAAATCATTTTTTTTCCGATAACCGCGACAACAAAAACAGGTGGAATGCTCCATTTCTTTGACACCCCTGTTAATTCTGATACAGAAAACCTTGACACAGACGGGCTATTTGACAGGAACGAAAATGACTTAATGCTATGCAGAATAGGCATGATCTAATAATCAAAGCTTCTTTCATGACCACAGCAGTCTCGCAATCCCAACCAGATCCATCTCCTCCATCTAGCACAAGAGGATAAACTGTGTGCATAACAGATATACGTTTATTGTACATGGTTCACCAAGAACAAAATGGCGCACAATTAAGCAGGTTAAAATTTGGAAGTAAGAGTAATATGAATACCATCTGAAAGCAGGCATGCAATCCAGCACTGCCCAGAAAAGGCCCCAGAATTTCCAGTCGTAAAGGTAAGCTACCGAGTCCCAGTCACCCATCAGCCCTGTGCTCGCTGACCAGCATCGCCGCAAATTTAAAATTCTCATCTTGTTTTCAAACCCCTCCATTGCTTCCCCTCTTCCTATTTCAGTAACCCTCTCCAGCACTGCAACCCTCTGAGAATTCTGCACTCCACCAACTCTAGCCTCTTGCACATACCCGATTTTCTTCGCTCTGCCATTGGAGGCCATGTCTTCATCTGCCTGGGTCCTAAGCTCTTGAATTCCCTCCCTAAACCTATCCACATCTCTACCTCTCTCCTCCTTTAAGAGCTCCTTAAAACCTACCTCTTTGACTCAACTTTTGGTCATCTCTCCTAACATCTACTTATGTGGCTTGGTGTCAAATTGCCGTGGAAATTTTACCACTTGAAAGGCACTATATAAATGCAATTTGTTGTTGTTGTTGTTGGAAGGCTTCGATTACCATTGAAATGCCAACAAATTCCTTCCTTAGCAGCAAAATTTCCACTTGCCTTATTTTTTGGGGCCCTTTCACAGACATGGGTACCACTCCTAAATCTGCCAGATGACTGGAGCAGCTGCAGCAGAAGAACCCTTGTTGGCATGATGTGTCATTCCAGTTATAGAATTGACCCAGCTGTCAAATATAGATGGAATCTGCAGCCTCACTGTCAGTTGAACAGATGTTTCAAGCCAACACATTGGAAGAGCAGTCTCCATACAACTTCAAGGGCTTTAGTCTTA
This sequence comes from Pristiophorus japonicus, assembly GCF_044704955.1. Lineage (NCBI taxonomy): Eukaryota > Metazoa > Chordata > Chondrichthyes > Pristiophoridae > Pristiophorus > Pristiophorus japonicus. The sequence goes on along the minus strand of NC_091977.1, from coordinate 498,489,252 downwards.
ATCAGAGTTATTGGGCCAGAAATTGCGTTCTCTTCGGTTGCGTACAATGTGCGCATGCGCCTGAAGAGCGCCGCAAGTTTACGCACACAGATCCAACGCATACGAAAGTAAAGGGTCACCAAGGGTGAAGAGTTGGGCTATTTGTCCAACTCCTGCCCAACAAATATCCTTAAAACTCTTACGCCTGGTAAAAGCAGGTGTAAGGCTTGCTTTTACCAGCGTAAGAGTTTTAAAAGATAGAAAAATTAAACGTTATCATTATTTTTTATATTAAAAACCCTGTCCGCTAAGGTAAGTTTATTTTTAACCTTATTAAAACATATTAGAAGAAGAGTCAAAAGAATTTTAAAAATTCTAAAACATTCAATTTCAATTAATTTTAAATATTAATTTAATAATCCCCATTCATCGTAATGAGAGATCCGTACAAACGGAACTCACCATTACTATCAATGAGAAACTCCATGTTCATTGGTGGTCCGACCCACGAGAGCCCAGTGATGCACCTATGCTGATGGGATACATGAGCCTCTGCACTTGGCTGTGCATCTAGGCCTCAGAGCCGAAGTGTTCATTCCTCCGGGACCACCAGGTACTTTCGCAGTGTTTTGCGGTCGGAGGCATCTGTCCGCGGGAAGCCTCCAACCGCAATTTCTGGACCAATACTGCATCTATTTTATGTGGTATTAAAAATGAAAACCAAGCACTAGGATTTATCTCTGGAGGGATAGAATTGAAAAGTAGTGAAGTTATGCTTATCTTGTATCAAACCTTGGTTAGACCAAACTTGCAGTACTGCTTACAATTCTGGTCGCCATATTATAAAAAGGATATAGAGGCACTGGAGAGGGAGCAGAGAAAATTTACAAGAATGATACCAGAAATGTGAGGATATACAATTCAGGAAAGGCTAAACAGGTTGCGTCTCTTTTCTCTTGAAAAGAGAAAGCTGAGGGATGGCCTAATAAAGGTCTTTGAAATCATGAAAGGTTTTGATAGAGTGGATACAGAGAGAGTGTTTCCACTAGAGGCCATCAATATAAAATATTCACCAAGAAATCCAATGGGAAATTCAGAAGAAACTTCTTCACCCAGAGAGTGGTGAGAATGTGAAACAGTAGTGATAGTATAAATGCATTTAAGGGATGGTTAAATAAGCATATGAGGGAGAAGGGAATCGAGGGTTAAGCTGATAGATTTAGATGAGGAAAGGCAGGAGGAGACTCGAGTGGAGCATAAGCTGAAAGCTTTGCCGATAATGTGGGGTGGAGGGAATAACTTTGGAAGGAATAAGTAAAATATGTTATTTAAATAATAAAGGCTTACAACTGCCTTCACAAAGTACAAAGTGAAATATGATTTTCTGCAGCTTTAACCGTATCTTCATTCCTCCTCCTTCTTCCTGTTGGATCTTTGTTTGTGATGCAAGTATCAAAACAGGAGTAGTTGCCCATCAATATACAAAGAAGATGAAGTCCTCTTAACAGAGAAAACATCACACTGGAACTACAGTATGGCGAGACTGATAGTTCAAGTCTATACTGAGCTTAATCCCAATTTTGGAATTCACCTTTTGGGGGTAATAATCAGATTTAATAACATTTAAGTCTAAAATCAGAAAGCTTAAAAAAGTTTAGGCACCTATATGTCGATCAATACATTTTGAAAAGTGTAAGAGAAAGAACTGAAAAATCTATCTTAATGGTTAAGAAAAAAACCCAGTCCTCCAAATCTTTCCACTTAACTGGAATAAATTGAACAGTTCAAACCAATAAGATGAGGAGAAAAACAACAAGTAATATGCAATCAATGAGACCCTTAACCTGGTTGAAACCTAAGTGATTTAGGAGACAAACAAAACTGTACAGCGCAGACAGCTGGAGTCAATCATGATTAACAATCCAAGCAAGACAATTAGAGCTTTCCTGCTCACAATTAGCCAACACTTGTCTGACCGAGGTACCCACTAAGTCATTATGATTAGGTGCGGGCCTCTTTGTGTTAGCAGATTGCTCAGATGCAGTAGGGAGTGAAGACAAAGAAGAAGTTTCCTTAACAATGGTTTGATTGAGCTGGAACTCTCCTGCTGTATCAGTGTGAGCACTGCAACATGAAGAAGAGAAGTTCCTTTTGGGCACTACGAATTAGGCGCTCATCATCCAAGCACTACTTTCCCCTCATCTTAACATAGCAACATAGGAACAGGAGTCAGCCATTTAACCCCTGGAGCCTATTCTGCCTTTCAATGAGATCATGGCTGATGTGACCTAACTTCATATACCTGCCTTTGCCCCATATCTCTTAATACCTATGGTTGACAAATGTCTATTAATTTCATATTTAAAATTAACAATTGACGTAGCATCAATTGCTGTTTGTGGAAGAGAGTTCAAAGCATCTACCACCCTTTGCATGTAGAAGTGTTTCCTAACTTCGCACTGGAAATGCTTTGCTCTAATTTTTAGACTATGCCCCCCTTGTCCTAGATTCCACAACCAGCGGAAATAGTTTGTCTCGATCAACCCTCTCAGTCCCCTATAATATCTTGAAAACTTCAATCAAATCATATCTTAACCTTCAAAATTCCAGGGAATTCAACTCGAGTTTGTGCAATCGCTCCTCATAATTTATCTTGGTATCCATGTATTATTCTGATAAAACTTCAAGGCCAATATAGCCTTCCTAAGGTGTGGTGCCCAGAACTGCTCACAGTGGTCTAACCAGGGTTTGTATAGCTGTAGCATAATTTTTACCCTTTTACAATGGTTAATGGACAGAAAACAGGGAGTAAGAATAAACGGGTCATTTTCAGGTTGGAAGGCAGTAACTAGTGGAGTACTACAAGGATCAATGTTTGAGCCTCAGCTATTTACAATCTATATCAGTGTTTTGGATGATGGAACCAAATGTAATCTATCCAAGATTGCTGATGATACAAAGCTAGGTGGGAAGGTAAGTTGTGAGGAGAATGCAAAGAGGTTTCAAGGGGATATAGACAGGTTAAGTGAGTGTGCAAGAACATGGAAAATGGAATATAATGTGGAGAAATGTGAAGTTATTCACATTGGTAGGAACAATAGAAAAACAGAGTATTTTTTAAGTGGTGAGAGATTGGGAAATGTTGGTGTTCAGAGGGACCCGGGTGTCCTTGTACAAAAATTCTGAAAGTTAACATGTAGGTACAGCAAGCAATTAAGAAACCAAATGGTATGTTGGCCTTTGTTACAAAAGGATTTGAGTATATTTTAGATATTTAATTGTGTAATGACACAGGGTTAATTAGCAATCTGATAGTAAAGGATTCTCTGAGGCAGAGTGACCATAATATGATAGAATTTCACATTATGCTATTAAGTGACCGAAACTAGAGTCTTAAACTTAAATAAAGGCAATTACATAGGTATGAAGGGCGAGTTGGCGAAGGTAGACTGGAAAAATGGATTAAAAGTTTTGGTAATAGATAAGCAGTGACTAGCATTTAAAGAAATATTTCATAATTCTTAACAAAAATACATTCCATTGAGAAACAAAAACTCCACAAGAAAAGTGATCTATCCGTGGCTAACTAAAGAAGTTAAGAATAGCTTTAGATTGAAAGAAGAAGCTTATAATGTTGTGAAGAATAATAGTAAGCTTGAGGATTGGAAGAGTTTCAAAAACCAGCAAAGGATGACCAAAACAAATGATAAAACGGGAAAAAATTGACTATGACTGAAAACTAGCAAGAGATAATAAAAACAGATTGTAAAATTTTCTACAAATATGTAAAAAGGAAGAGAGTAGTAAAAGTAAACATTGGCCCATTAGAGACTGAGGCAGGAGAAATTATTATGGGGAATAAGGAAATGGAAGAAACTGAAAAGATCGCAAAATCTCTGTTGAAAGAATGGACTCAGTCAAGAATATTTTGTGGATTTTATGGGATTTTTCTGAGGGTATTTTTCCCTGTGATGGGATCACCCTGTGCAGAGAAACCACATGGCAGTTGGCTGTGACAAAAGAACTGTCAGTCATCCAGAATGTACGGGTTCGCCCGACAGTCCTAGCTAAAGGAAGGGGGCCATATGCAAAAGCATTTCTCACCTCCATCTCAGAAGAGAAGCAGAACAATGATCTCACGAGCCTGGCCAGCCAAAGAGGAGCCAGCTTTTTTTTTCTCAACATAAAGACCGAGATATATCCCAGACTCAGGGCCAGTAGTCCAATACACATGGATCTGATGGCCAATCACTGACGAAGCACCGAAGTGCTTAGAAACAAAAGGGTTTTAAAGATTGGTGGGAAAGATAGGGGTAGCAAGACTCCTATAAAGATAGACTCTTTTTCACCATTTTGCTACCCCTTCTCACTCTCGCTCTAATCGTAACAAGAAGTACCAGAGGAGGAAGCCATAGTTCCGCAGAAGAAGCTGCTGAGACAGAGGACCGCATACCCCTCACAGGATACGGCCTCCAGGCAGTGACTTCTCATTCATTCATAGGCAGTCCCTCGGAATCGAGGAAGACTTGCTTCCACTCCCAAAGTGAGTTCTTTGGTGACTGAACAGTCCAATACGAGAGCCACAGACCCTGTTACAGGTGGGACAGACATTCGTCAAGGGAAGGGATGGGTGGGCTGATTTGCCGCGCGTTCCTTCCACTTGCTGCGCTTGACCTCTTCACGCTTTTTGCGTTGAGACTCGAAGAGCTCAACGCACTCCCGGATGCACTTTCTCCAACTCGGGCGGCCTTCGGCCAGGGTCTTCCAGGTGTTAGTGGTGATATCGCACTTTACCAGGGAGGCTTTGAGGGTGTCCTTGTAATGTTTCCGCTGCCCACCTTTGGCTCGTTTGCCATGAAGGAGCTCCGCATAAAGCATTTGCTTAGAGAGTCTCGTATCTGGCATGCGAATTATGTGGCCTGCACAGCGGAGCTGATTGAGTGTGGTCAGTGCTTCAATACTGGGGATGTTAGCCTGGACAAGGACATTGATGTTGGTGCGCCTTCCTCCTACGGGATTTGCAGGATCTTGCGGAGACATTGTTGGTAATATAACTCCAGCGACTTGAAGTGCCTTCTATACATCGTCCATGCCTCTGATCCATACAGGAGGGCGGGTATTACTACAGCCCTGTAGACCATGAGCTTGGTGGTAGATTTGAGGGCCTGGTCTTCAAACACTCTTTTCCTCAGACGGCCTAAGGCTGCACTGGCACACTGGAGGCGGTGTTAAATCTCCGCATCAATGTCTGCCTTTGTTGATAAGAGGCTCCCGAGATATGGGAAATGGTCCATGTTGTCGAGGGCTGTGCCGTGAATCTTGATGATTGGAGGGCAGTGCTGTGCGGCGGGGACAGGCTGATGGAAGACCTTTGTCTTACGGATGTTAAGCGTAAGGCCCATGATTTCATATGCCTCAGTGAATGCATTGACTATATCCTGGAGTTCAGCCTCAGAATGTGCGTAGATGCAGGCGTCGTCCACATATTGCAGCTCAACGACAGAGGTTGGGGTAATCTTGTACCTGGCCTGGAGGCGGCGTAGGTTAACTAGCTTCCCACTGGTTCTGTAGTTTAGTTCCACTCCAGCGGGGAGTTTGTTGACTGTGAGGTGGAGCATGGTGGCGAGGAAGATTGAGAAGAGGGTTGGAGCGATGACGCAGCCCTGTTTGACCCCAGTCCGGACGTGGATTGGGTCTGTAATGGATCTGTTGGTAAGGATCACAGCCTGTATGTCATCATGAAGCAGGTGAAGGATGTTGACAAACTTTTGGGGGCATCCAAAACGGAGGAGGACGCTCCATCGACCCTCACAGTTGACAGTGTCAAAGGCCTTTGTAAGATCGAAAAAGGCCATGTATAAGGGCTGGCGCTGCTCCCTGCATTTTTCCAGCAGCTGTCGCGCTGCAAAAATCATGTCCGTTGTGCCCCGTAGGGGACGAAATCCACACTGTGATTCCGGGAGGAACTCCTCGGCCATAGGGAGAAGATGGTTGAGGAGAACTCAAGCGACAACTTTCCCAATGGCTGATAGCAGGGAGATTCCCCTGTAGTTGCCGCAGTCGGACTTGTCCCCTTTATTAAAAATGGTCACAATCACCCGGCATGCTTTCCTCCCTCCAGATGGGAGAGATGAGGTCATGCATCCACGCCAACAGTGCCTCTCCGCCATACTTTAGCGCCTCAGCAGGGATTCCATCCGTACCCGTAGCCTTGTTATTCTTGAGCTGTTTTATGGCTTTGCCTACCTCGTGCAACGTTGGAGTTTGACTGAGTTGGTTGTGGGTCGCATGCTGCGGAGTCGTGAGTACTCGAGTCAAAGGCAGAGTCTCGATTGAGGAGATCTTCAAAGTGCTCCTTCCATCGGGCCTTGTCAGCCTCGGTGCCCCACTTCCCACAGCTGAGCTGAGCGATCAAGATCGACTATGCATGGTGGTGAAAATGGTCGTGAGTGTCCGAAGCCAGTAACCAGATATACCAGGCAAGCTGGGTGAGGTGTAAGGGCTCAGGGTTTTCTCAGAAGTGAAGCTTTTCGGTGCTATTCTGGGGAGGAAGCTTCATCTGGTTGAGCCAGGCGAAGGGGCTGCGACAGGGTAATTCGTTGGTAGGGGTGGAGTTAGCATCCACCATAGCAACAAGGGAATTACTGCATGTTACCGGTCCTCAGTTTTGTTCTGTATGTATGTTGTCTGGGTTTTATTCTCCACAGAGTCAGTGATTTTCGTTTAGTAGTACATGTTTTAGCCAGTGTATGTTAGACTAAATAAATATAAGTACGATTTTTCACCAAAGCATTCCTGTCCGTGACTTATTCCATTTACACTCTGAATAATAATCCCTGGGTATCGAATTTTCGTAAGGCGGAGGCGATTCGAATCGTCCATCTAGCCATTGGGCTAGGATCAAAACCGCTTACATCTCTTGCCGACCACGGGGGGACTTGGGTTAAAGAAGTGTGAATCAGTCATGGACAGCGCTTCTGGTGAAAGATCCCAAATGGAGGAAGGTATTTCTTCATATGTATTTAAGAAGGTTAACATCACTAAGAAATGAGTGCTAGGCTTGTTGCGTGCTGAGCGTCCAGTGGACTCAGCGGCAGAATGGATGGAGGGCAAGGAGCATAGGCACAGTATTGAAAAAGCGATATGGCTCGTCTGTCTACAAAGACAAGTCCAACTGCAAGATGAGCAGGTTGGTAAGTTAGAGACAAAGCTCAGCAAGTCCGAGGCACAGTCAGACGCAAGGGCTGTAGTAGGGAGCAGGTTATGCACGGAGCTGAGGGATGAGAAGCTGGGAAGAATAAGCCAGGAGAAAACCTTCCGTAATCATAAGAAGTTCCTGCAATACCAAGTAACTGAGGCAAAGGGGAATGAGAGGGTGGTTAGGGAGGAGAACGCTCACTTGTCGTGTGAGGGAAAGGTGCTGGAAGAACAGTTGAAGGATATTCAGGTGGCATACAGAGTTGCCAACACTGGAGTGTTTGATATGGGTAATCATGTTCTTTGCCAAGAGCAGATCTGGAATTTGACCGATGCTCTATCTAAGGCCAAAGGGATGGTCTGCGTGGTAGCTCCGGGAATGGCCCGGGTACATAAGGAGGACTGTGAGGCAGAGTAGGATGCTCGACCACCGCCCGAAGTTCCGGGACCAGGATCCATCTGCCCTGTCTGGCAGCGGAAATACGGTGAACCCATAGGCGGTCAGGAGCAAAGACCACTGCAGAGTGACTTCATGGTCCCATATACTGTTACGTATGTGAACCTGTAAATACCATGTCTAACCACCAGAGGGCTTATCCCCTGGAGTCCCAAGGGATCCCACAATCCCTTGGGAGCGCCTGTATATAAGGAGGCCTCACACGCTGGAGAGCCACTCTGAGATCTGTAATATAGGACTATGGTCACACCTAACTTTGAGCTTGCAGTATATCTAGTCTGACACTTTATTCGAGACATAACAACTGGCGAGGAGATACAAATGATGAATCCCACCGCAACAATGCAGAGAACCATGGGCATCCTGGAGAAATTTTCGTAGGGCGATGATTGGGAAACCTTCGTGGAGTGACCAATACTTTGTGGCCAATGGGCTGGAAAGAGAAGGGAACGCTGCCAAACGAAGGCAATCCTCCTCACCGTTTGCGAGGCACCAACGTATGGTTTCATGAAAAATCTGCTCGCTCCAGCAAAACCCACAGACAAGTCATATGATGAGTTGTGCACACTGGTCCGGGAACATCTAAACCCGAAGGAAAGTGTTCTGATGGCGAGGTATCGGTTCTACACGTACAAGAAGGCCAGGAAGTGGCGAGCCACGTCACCGAGCTAAGGCACCTTGCAGGACATTGCGAATTTGAAGGACACTTGGAGCACATGCTCAGGGACTTCTTTATACTTGGCATTGGCCATGAAGTAATACTTAGCAAACTTTTCACTGTAGAGACCCCAACCTTGAGTAAAGCCATAGCGACAGCCCAGGCGTTAATCGCCACCAGTGACAATACCGAACAAATTTCTCAGTACAGCAGTGTGAATAAAGTAACGTTGTTTTCGAATCAAAATGTACAGAGCAGGACCTATATGCCTGCAGCTGCACATCCGCAGATGACTCAGAGACCACCATCAAGGGTGGTGAATACAAGGCCATTACCACCTTGTTGGCACTGCGGGGGTGATCATCGTTTCCATTCATGCTGCTTCAAAGGATACGTTTGCAAGGGCTGTGGAACAATGAGACACCTCCAACGCATGTGCAGGCGAACTGCAAACCCTGCTAATCCTGCAAACCACCATGTTGCAGAAGAGGACAGAACCACAGTGGTATATGGGGTGCACACATTTAACACAAAGTGTCCCCCAATAATGCTGAAGGTTGAATTAAATGGACTCCCGGTGTCCATGGAGCTGGACACAGGCGCAAGCCAGTCCATAATGAACAAAAAGACTTGCGATAAATTGTGGTGCAGCAAGGCCTCAAGGCCAGTCCTGACTCCCATTCGTACTGAACTGAGAATGTATACAAAGGAACTGATTCCCATAATCGGCAGTGCTACTGTAAAGGTCTTCTACGATGGAGCGGTGCACGAGTTACCACTCTGGGTGCTACCGGGCGATGGCCCCACACTGTTCGGCAGGAGCTGGCTGGGAATGATACGCTGGAACTGGGACGACGTCCGAGCGCTTTCATCTGTTGATGACACCTCATGTACCCAGGTCCGAAACAAGTTCTCCTCGCTGTTCAAACCAGGCATCGGGAAGATCCAAGGAGCAAAAGTGCAGATCCATTTGATTCCGGGGGCGCGACCCATCCATCACAAGGCAAGAGTGGTACCTTACATGATGAGAGAGAGGGTGGAGATCGAGCTGGTCGAATTCAATGAGTGGGCCAGTCCGATTGTTCCAGTCCTCAAGGGAGACGGCACCATCAGAATCTGTGGTAACTATCAATCGTTTTTCACTGCAGGATCAATACCCGCTACCGAAGACAGACGACCTATTTGCGACGCAGGCGGGAGGGAAAACGTTCACGAAGTTGTACTTGACCTCGGTCTACATGACACAGGAGCTGGCGGAATCATCGAAAGGCCTCACCTGCATCAACACGCACAAAGGTCTCTTCATTTACAACAGATGCCCGGTTTGGATTCAATCAGCTGCGGCGATATTCCACAGGAACATGGAAAGCTTGCTGAAGTTGGTCTTCCAGGATGACATCTTGGTTACAGGTTGGGACACTGTCAAGCACCTGCAGAACATGGAGTAGGTTCTTAGTCAGCTTAATCGTGTGGGGCTCAGGCTAAAATGCTCAAAGTGCGCTTTCTTGGCACCTGAAGTGGAGTTCCTGGTGAGGCGATGCGCGGCGGACGGCATCAGGCCCACCGATTCGAACACGGAGGCAATCAAGACTGCACCGAGACCACAGAACGTGACGGAACTGTAGTCGTTTCCAAGACTCCTGAACTGTTTTGGTAACTTCTTACCGGGTCTTAGCACATTGTTCGAACCCCTGCACTCTTTACTGCGTAAAGGAGATGAATGACTATGGGGTAAAAGCCAAGAAAATGCCTTGAGAAAGCTAGGAAGCTGTTATGTTCAAACAAATTGCTTGTGCTGTACGATCCATGTAAGCATTTGGTACTCGCATGTGATGCGTCGTCATATGGAGTCGGGTGTGTATTGCAACAAGCTAATGAATTTGGGAAATTGCAACTGGTTGCTTATGCATCCAGAAGTCTGTCTAAGGCCGAGAGGGCCTACAGTATGATTGAAAAGAAGCGTTAGCATGTGTTTACGGGGTAAAGAAAATGCATCAATATCTGTTCGGGCTCAAATTTGAATTGGAAACCAATCTTAAGCCGCTTATATCCCTCTTTTCTGAAAGCAAGGGGATAAATATGAATGCATCAGCCCGCATCCAGAGATGGGCGCTCACGTTGTCTGCATACAACTACACCATCCGCCACAGGCCAGGCACAGAAAACTATGCCGATGCTCTCAGCAGGCTGCCATTGCCCACCACAGGGGTGGAGATGGCACAGTCCATGGCAATGGAAGCATTCGAGAGTGAGCAATCACCTGTTACCGCCCGACAGATTAGAACCTGGACGAACCAGGACTCCTTACTGTCCTGAGTAAAAACTTAAAAACTATGTGCTCCACGGGAGTTTGTCTAGTGTCCCGTTGGAGATGCAGGAAGAAATAAAGCCATACCAGTGGCGCAAAGGTAAAATGTCGATACAGGAAGACTGCCTCCGATGGGGAAATCGGGTAGTGGTGCCAAAAAAGGACAGGGACACTTTCATTAGTGATCTCCACAGCCCCCATCCAAGCATCGAAATGATGAAAGCGATAGCCAGATCCCATGTGTGGTGGCCCGGTATCGATACAGACTTAGAGTCCTGTGTGCACAAATGTTATATGTGTCCAGGGAGGCGCCACTAAGTTTATGGTCCTGGCCCTCCAAACCGTGGTCTAGGGTTCATTTCGACTATGCAGGCCCATTCATGGGAAAAATGTTCTTAGTGGTTGTAGATGCGTACTCCAAATGGATTGAATGTGTGATAATGTTGGCAAGCACGCCCGCTGCTACCATTGAAAGCCTACGGGCCATGTTTGCCATGCATGGCCTGCCTAATGTCCCTTTAAGTGACAATGGGCTGTGCTTTACCAGTGTCGAGTTCAAGGAGTTCATGACCAGCAATGGGATCAAACATGTCACATCTGCCCCATTTAAACCAGCACCCAATGGTCAGGCAGAGCGAGAAGTGCAAACAATCAAGCAGAGCTTGAAAAGGGTCACTGAAGGCTCACTGCAGACTCGCTTATCCCGAGTGCTGCTCAGTTACCACACAAGACCCCACTTGCTCACTGGGTTCCCTCCCGCTGAACTGCTCATGAAAAGGGCATTTAAGACAAGGCTCTTGTTAGTACACCTTGATCTACACGAACAGGTAGAGAGCAGGCGGCTTCAACAGAATACATATCATGATCACGCAAATGTTCACGCAAAATTGAGACAAATGATCCTGTATTTGTGTTGAACCATGGTCAAGGTCCCAAGTGGCTTCCTGGCACTGTTTTGGCCAAATAGGGGAGTAGGGTGTTTGTGGTCAAACTTTCAAATGGACTCATCTGCAGGAAACACTTGGACCAAACCAAACTCAGATTTATGGACTATCCAGAGCAACCCACAATAGACTCCACCTTCTTCGACTCTCCAACACACACACAAGTGGCAACAAACCCAGCGGTTGACCATGAAGCAGAACCCATCACCCGCAGCAGCCCAGCAGGATTCACCACCCCCAGCAGCCCAGCAAGGCCAGCGACACAGCAGCCCAGCGAGGGCCCAACAAACGACTCACCAAACCAGTATTTGCACCAATACGATCAACCAGGGAAAGGAAGGCCCCAGATCGACTCACATTGTAAATAGTTACTCTATTGACTTTGGGGGGACTTTGTTGTTATGTATGTGAACCTGTAAATACCATGTCTAACCACCAGAGGGCTTATCCCCTGGAGTCCCAAGGGATCCCACAATCCCTTGGGAGCACCTGTATAAAGGAGGCCTCACAGGCTGGAGAGGCACTCTGAGATCTGTAATAAAGGACGACGGTCACACCTTACTTTGAGCTTGCAGTATCTAGTCTGGCGCTTTATTCAAGACATAACATATACGACCTCCCAGCTGCAGGCAATGGACTGTAACCTGACCAAACTAACCAGCAAAGGGGACCCATCTGTCCATTTTACAGATGTGAAGCAGGTGGGAGGGGATCAATAATTGTAACGAAGCTGAGGCAGCCAAATTACTTTTATTTTCCCTGGATAGTAGGTTGTACCAGTTGCTCTTAGCGGGTAGAATAGAGGGGGCAGTGTACATTAGAGGGGATAAAGGATGACATCCTAGAGGCTATGAGAAGTCCCTTCTCCCGAGTGGAAAGTACACTGCAGTTAGCGGGGGAGGCACCGCAGGCTTTCACGGACAGGCTTTGGCCCGTCTACCGGAGTGCCTGTCCGGGGGTGCCCGACCGGATGCAGCTGCAGAGGGAGCCGAGGGCTCATTGGCTAAGGACCCTGGTGACGAACAGCCTGCCCAGGCTCAAGGCCAAAGCAGAGGGGTGGTTTGTGTAATGTCTGTAAGCTTGTAATGTTTGTAGCTCCACACTGTGGATGTGGACGTATTGTGTACTGCAACTGCAGAGTTAATGATAAGCAGAACCAGGCTGTATCGGAGGCTTCCGACAGAGCTGTCTGCCATGTTAGGAAGCTGTGTGTGCTGTGCTCTGAGAATATATCACATTTGACGGCGAGATGGGATTTTTCGGATGAATTAAACCTTAAATTTTGTTGGTGGATTCAGCCAGCCGACAGAGAGACTTTGGAAGTTTCTGTCTTTAAAAAAAGCTACAACAATCCGAGGTAAAATATGATCAATATGAACAAACCTAACCTGTCCATTATCAAACATCTTTACCAGAGTGTTTCTGCTGCAGAAAGACTGGGCATCTTGCGAAGGCATGCCGACTGAAGGGAAAACCAGCTTTCAAAGCTATGAGTCCAGTGTTCAAAGCTATGAGTAGAAATCCCAAGAGACTACATAGCACGGAAGAACAACAACAGGATGAGGAGATGTTAGAGTTACACGTCATCAGGAGCACGAGGTTAACGGACAGCGATTCAGAAAGTATCAAAATCCAAATAGCTGCTGCGGGATTCAAGATAACAATGGAAATCGACACGGGTGCATTGTGAGTGTAGTACCGGAGTCGCTGTACCTCGACAAATTGTGAGATTTCCAACTGGAGAAATCCAAGATAGAGCTGCGAGGCTACTCAGCAGAGAAAATTCCTTGGGTAGGTCGTATCACCGTACCGGTGAAATATAAAGATCAATTTCAGAACTTGCCTCTAATAGTAGTGAAAGGAGACAAGGCTGCCTTACTAGGAAGAAATTGGTTGAGCTCACTGAAGCTGGATTGGAGTGAGAATTTCTGTGTGGAAGCGAGATTTTCATCAACGGATGAGGTTATCAAGAAGTATCCGAAGGTGTTCTGTGAAACAGGCAGTCAGATCCAAGGCTTCAAGGCGAGTGTCAGGATACAGAAAGACGCTAGATCGGTTTACTACAAGCCACATTCCGTACCATATGCACTCAAGGAGAAAGTTGAGCAAGAACTTAAAAGACTAGAGACTGAGAACATTATTTGTAAGATAGATCGATGTAATTGGGCTGCACCCATTGTTGTACCAAAGTCCGATGGTAAGGTAAGATTGTGTGGTGATTATAAAGTAACCGTAAACCAGGTTCTAGAGGGTAATGTCCCCAATACATTGCCGAATATAGAAGATTTGTTCACAACACTGACAGGTAGTCAGATCTTCTCAAAACTGGATCTTACGAAAGCCTACTTACAGCTTGAACTAGATGAGGAGTCCAAGTCATGTTTGACTATAAATACTCATCTAGGCCTATATCAATTTAATAGGCTACCGTTTGGAGTGTCTTCCGCCCCTGCCATATTCCAAGGGGTGATGAACCAGATTTTGCAAGGTATTGAACGGGTAGTATGTTATTTGGATGATATACTAATTTCAGCACCTAATAGGCAAATTCATAATAACATATTGAATGAAGTCCTCAAACGGCAATAGAAGCACAGAGTACGAGTGTCTGCTCATAAGTGTGAGTTATTTAAAAACTCAGTGGAGTACTTAGGGTACAGAGTAGACAAAGATGGTTTACATCCGACCAAGGAAAAACTGGATGCAATCAGGAATGCACCCACTCCCAGGAATGTCACTGAACTTTGTTCATTCTTGCGTCTTTTGAACTATTATGGGAAGTTCCTACCAAATTTGGCTACAGTATTACATGCACTGAATGAACTCTTGAAAAAACAGGTACATTGGAAGTGGTCAAAAGAATGCGATACAGCATTCAAGGAGTATAAAAGCAAATTGGTAGAGAGTGCCCTGTTACTTCACTATGACATATCTAAGGAGATTAAGCTAGCATGTGATGCCTCTCCATATGAAGTTGAGGCAGTGATCTCTCATGTATCACATAGTGGGGAGGAGAGACCAATTGCTTTTGCTCCACGCACTTTCAGTGCCAGTGAGAGAAATTATGCGCAAATTGAAAGGGAATCTTTGGCATTCATTTTTGGGGTCAAGAAGTTTCACAAATGTGAATAAGTTTACCATCATTACAGACCATAAGCCCCTAACAGCAATCCTCCATCCAAAGTCCCCAGTTCCTACATTAGCTGCAACCCGAATGCAGAGATGGGCTTTGATTTTGTCAGCATATACTATGATATTGAATATAGACAATCAGCTGATCACAGTAATGCAGATGCAATGTCTAGATTGCCTTCCCCATCACAAGCTACACCCGCTAGGGAAGAAGTGTTTTATTTTCATGCATTGCCAGTCACAGCTGAAGAGATTGGTAGAGCAACCAAACGTAACCCAGTGATGTCAAAGGTGTATGATTATATTGCAAATGGATGACCAAATCAGGTAACAGATAAAGATACACATCCATCCTTCATTCGTAGGAATGAATTATCAGTCGATAAAGATTGTATCATGTGGGGTGCAAGAGTGGTTATACCAAATAAATTCAGGTCCAAGTTATTAGGAGACCTCCATGACCAGCACCTGGGAATGTGCTTGACCAAGAGTTTTGCACGCAGTTATTTATGGTGGCCAGGTCTTGATAAAGATATGGAGTACATCGTGAGTGAGTGTACGACATGTCAATCGGTAAGCAAACAACCACCATCAGTACCATTACAGCCATGAAAATGGCCTCCCAGGGTGTGGCAAAGGCTACATATTGATTTTGCTGAGTTAGAAGGACAACAATTGTGCATTGTGATTGATAGCCATTTGAAGTGGATTGAGGTATTCCCAATGTGGAAAATAACAAGTAAAACATTGGACATTTTACGAAGATTATTTTCTTCATTTGGTCTCCCTGAAGAAATTGTTTCGGATAATGGACCACAATTTCATTCAAAAGAATTTGCACAATTCACGAGCAGAAATGGTGTGACACATACCAAGGTTCCACCATACCATCCTGCTTCGAATGGTGCAGCAGAGCGCACTCTCCAAGTTGTAAAATGTGCCCTCATAAAACAAATGCTAGAACCAAATCCAAGGAAACGACAGTTGTCATTGGATCACAAATTGGCTAATTTTTTGATTGCATATCGTAATACTCCTCACACAACTACTGGTAGAACACCAGCAGAGTTGTTGCTCAAACGACAGCCACGAACCAGATTCTCATTGTTAAAACCAAATTTAGCACAGTCCGTAGAAGAGACACAATTAAGACAGAAAGAGAATCATGATAGAGGTAGAGTAAAAGAGAGAAGTGTGAAATTAAACCAGAAGGTGAGAGTGAAGAATCATCACCATAAATAGTTAAAGTGGTTACTAGGAAGAGTGGTGAAGATATCTGGTCCTCACACATATTTGGTCAAGATGTTTGATAATGGACAGGTTAGGTTTGTTCATATTGATCATATTTTACCTACAGACATGGAAGGAGTTGAAGGTGGGAATGATTCAATTATTTCTGACTCATCAGGTAGTTTTTATACACCAGTATCAAATCCTAAATCTAATGTACTGGAAACAAATCCAGGAGAGGATCAGAATGAAAGTCTGAGCCCGAGTCAGGAAAACAAAGAGCCTGAAGTTAGAGTGAGTTCAAATGAAAATCAAAGAAATTCCGTGGAGGAAAACGTTCCTTTGGATGAGCCTCGAATGAGTGTGAAATCAACACCATGTTTGGAAGGTTCTGTTCGAGAGCGAAGGTATCCTCTTCGAAACAGAAAACAAGTGGTCAAGTTAAATTTGTAAATATGGAAAAAAAAACAAGTCTATATCCTGTGTTATGTATAAAAATGAAAGTTATGTATGATGTTTGTTATAATAACTTCTTCATTAAGGAGGGAGAAGTGTAATGTCTGCAAGCTTGCAATGTTTGTAGCTCCACACTGTGGATGTGGACGTATTGTGTAATGCAACTGCAGAGTTAATAATAAACAGAACCAGGCTGTTCCAGAGGCTTCCGACAGAGCTGCCTGCCATGTTAGGAAGCTGTATGTGCTGTGCTCTGTGAATATAGTACAGTTTGATTCCAGGGATCCCCAGATCACAGAAGAGAGTGTGATCCAGCAGTTAACTCTCTCTTTTAAGAACGGTAGGGGTGAGGGTGACAAAGCAAAGGGCAGAGTGTACAAGGTAAAGCCGAGTGTTGGCACCGTTAGGAGAGAGTGGCACCAGGAAGGGGTTAGCTCAGAGAAGAAGTAGGGTTGTTATGGGTGCAGGAGTAAAGAGCATTGGAGGAAAGACTGCCCAGTCACTGACAAAGGGAGTGGGAAAGGGGATCCTCCAGCGCCAGCGCGGAAAGCCACAGATGTGGCGGGAAGCAGCATTGATCCATTCACGGTATTAGTGGCTGCTCTCCGCGCAGTCTTTTTGGCAGGGCAGGGTAGGGTGGACGTGGCAGCAGGCAGCGTACTCCCATCTGCCCCGAACAATCCCGACCCATGACGAGGGATTTCTCAGCCTGTTTACCTGTGCCCACTAATTATGATGCTTGGAAAAGACCGTGCGTGAAGATGGGGGTGGAGAATGTGCAAGAGACCTAACTGCTGGACACTGGAGCTTCAAGCACTATTGTCTATGCAGATAACCCGACCACATCACCTCTATCGAACGGGGTCCCATATAACTTAGTAGGGTTCAGTGGGAATGAATGAACAGGGTCTTTCTTCATCCCGCTAGCCATCGATCTGTGTACACACCATACAGAGTGGAAATGTGTCTTGATGTGGTGGTAGCGGGAGGGAATAGGCATTTTGGGGGCAGACTTCATACTGGCTCACAAGATATTTGTGGATTTCCGGAATCATTGTCATTGCGGGGAAATATGCACAGGAAAGGAGAAGGAGGTGGTAGTTATACCAGGGAAGCAAGGCAAGGGAACCCTGTGTACAATGAAGCCCAAGGGTAGTTATGACCTCGAACCTTTGGTCACTTCTACCCCGGCGGAGTACAGGGCAGATGTGTGAGCCAACCTTGTGGCATTCGCTATACACAAGCACGACTGCGGCAGGGTGCAGGGGTGGAGGTCAGAGTAGAAGGAGACCCCATGATCTGACCACAGAAACAGTACAACTTCCCCAGAGAGGCAGAGGCGGATTTAGAGACGGCATTGGTATCACTGGTTGAGCAGGGTGTGTTGAGAACCTTAGCGGCCCATGTGAACTCTCTATGAGTTATGAAACCGGACAACTCGTGGAGAGCCACTGTAGACTATCGGGTTCTTAACAAGAACATCCCAGCCTGTGCCCCCACCGTCGCAGCTGTAGCCGACCTGATCGAGAGCATCCCAGCATCCATGTAAACATTCACGGTGCTGGACATTTCGAAAGGATTCTGGTCTATCCCTCTCAAAAGGGAGGACCAGTATAAGTTCCCATTAACATTCAAGGGTCAGCAGTACACATGGACCTGCCTTCCCCAAGGGTTTCATAACAGTCCTTCTATTTTCCACCAATGTATGGCCAACTGTTAAAAAGGGTTCAGCAGACCGTGCCAGCTTATGCAGTATGTGGACGACCTGCTTTTGTTCTCCAAAGAGGGGGAGGAGCATGGCCCACCGCTGGCTGAGCTGCTGAGTCTGTTAAAGGAAGCTGGGTTCAAGGTTAATCCCAAGAAAGCACAGATCGGCCAGCAGGGAATAAAATTCCTCGGGCTGAACGGGCGTTGCGGGGAGAGGGCCATCGATGAGACGAGGAGGCTCAGGAGCTACCTGCCCCGACCACGGTAAAGAGGGTAAGATCCTTCCTGGGACTCACAGGGTACTGCAGGGATTACATAGAGGACTATGCCACGACGGCAGCCCCTCTACTTCGGCTCCTCCACAAGGGAGTGGGCTGGGAGCGGGATGAGGACTGCATGGCATCTTTTAGTCATCTGAAGAGAGACCTGCAGGCTTTAGGAGTGATTGATGGGGGAGTTGAGTTATTTTGGAGGTAGCTGCCACAGGGGACAGTTTGAGCGCAGTGCTGCTCCAGGAGCAGCATGGCAAGCTGAGGCCTGTGGTATACTCATCAAGAATCCTCACAGATGTAGAGAGGGGGTACTCCAATTGTGAGAGGCACCTGCTTGCCACACATTGGGCCATGAAGAGATCACAAATCTTCACGGGGGCATCCCCGATAATTCTCTTAATCCGTCATATGCCCACTCAGACGCTTCTGGATGGGAGGATAAAGGATGGCATGGTGAGCAGTGCACGCATTGCTCGCTGGACTTTATTGCTCTCTCAGATGAATTTGAGTGTGAAAGGCTTCTTTGAGTCCAAGCTTGTCGCAAATTTGATCTACCCAGAGGTGGCTCACATATGTTCTGTTGAAGGAGTATGGGGCGTAGACATAGGGTTTCGGGCTGGGATCCATCCCATGGGCCGCGAGATCTATGTAGGCGGGTCCAGTACAGTGGTGGCAGGCCAGCGACTCACTGGATGCGTGATTTTTGACCTAAAGGCAGGCATTGCCAAAGCCATTAAACTCCCGAGCAACATGAGCACCCAGCCTGCTGAACTGTCGGTGGTGGTGTATGTGGTTACCCACCCCGCAGAATTCCCTATACCCTACGCGATTTGCTCGGACAGCATGTTCACTTGCAATTCGTGGACAGAATATTTAGCCATTTGGTCTCATCGTGGGTTCACATCTGCAGACGGGAAACTCCTAGCAACCATGCCACTGTTGCGACAGATCATAACATCGCTGGAACCCGGGGGATTTCTGTATCCACAAAGTTATGGCCCATTCTAAGACAGAACCCCATGCGGAAGGCAATCAGCAGGCTGACATACTGGCCAAAGAAGATGTTCGAACAGGCACGTTTTGGGATCCATATGAGTCGAGTCCAGTAGCAGCGATCAGAGACAGAGGTGGGACACAAGGGAGTGCAGGGGTTGCATTGGCCCCAGACCTAAAGATGGTCCAGGCACAGGATCCCGTCCTAAATGTCATGTATCTTACATTATTATATATAACTGTATCCTAACATGCTATACATGACTGTAATAAGATATGACCTGTAACCACCCTATATGACCTGTAACCACCAGTCATTGAAGGTTGGCATGCAGGTACAGCAGGCGGTTAAGAAAGCAAATGGCATGTTGGCCTTCATAGTGAGGGGATTTGAGTACAGGGACAGGGAGGTGTTGCTACAGTTGTACAGGGCCTTGGTGAGGCCACACCTGGAGTATTGTGTACAGTTTTGGTCTCCTAACTTGAGGAAGGACATTCTTGCTATTGAGGGAGTGCAGCGAAGGTCCACCAGACTGATTCCCGGGACGGCGGGACTGGCCTATCAAGAAAGACTGGATCAACTGGGCTTGTATTCACTGGAGTTCAGAAGAATGAGAGGGGACCTCATAGAAACGTTTAAAATTCTGATGGGTTTAGACAGGTTAGATGCAGGAAGAATGTTCCCAATGTTGGGGAAGTCCAGAACCAGGGGACACAGTGTAAGGATAAGGGGTAAGCCATTGAGGACCGAGATGAGAAGAAACTTCTTCACCCAGAGAGTGGTGAACCTGTGGAATTCTCTACCACAGAAAGTTGTTGAGGCCAATTCACTAAATATATTCAAAAAGGAGTTAGATGAAGTCCTTACTACTAAGGGGATCAAGGGGTATGGCGAGAAAGCAGGAATGGGGTACTGAAGTTGCATGTTCAGCCATGAACTCATTGAATGGCGGTGCAGGCTCGAAGGGCTGAATGGCCGAATCCTGCACCTATTTTCTATGTTTCTATGTTTCTATACCTTACCACCAGGGGTGCACTTGCAAGAGAGAGGTATATAAGGAGAGGTCTCAGGCAAGTGCAGCATTCCAGAGCTGTGAAATAAAGGTGCAGGTCCAGAGTGACCTTGACTTCACTACATGCCTCATGTGAATCTGTACTGAGGGGACAGGACTTTACACTAAAGACTGTTCTGGAGACACTGGCTAAGGGAGTTAAGGTAGAGGACCAATACGGAGTGGCAGACATTACGGAAAAGGAAGGGATGGTTTTCAGAGAGAAACAGTAGGTAGTTCCGCAGCAGCACCGGAGAGAATTCCTTCAGTTGGCCCACGAGAATCCAGGAGCGGGGCACCCCAGGCCGGAGATCACCTGGCAATGGGTGGAACAGGCAGGGTGGTGGCCACAACTGAGGGAGGACGTCCGCGACTTCTGCGCGGATTGCTTGGTGTGTGCTGCAAACAACCCTGACCCCCAGAAAAGGAAGGTATCCATGGGACACACTAGTAGAGTGGAGGGACCATGGCAGTCCATACAGGTCGATTATATCGGACCGCTGTCCACCGCGCAGGGGGGTTACAAGTACTGCCTGGTTCTGGTAGATGTGTTCTCTAAATGGGTAGAAGCCTTCCCATGTCGAACAGCCACAGCTTTGGGGACTGCAAGGATTCTAGTGAGAGAAGTGTTCTCTAGGTGGGGGCTACCAAAGTATATGGAGTCCGATCAGGGGAGTCATGTAGGCAACTCTGAAGATGCTAGGTGTAGAGGGTAAATGGCACGTCGCCCACAACCCGCAGTCATCGGGGATTGTGGAGCCGAAGAATAGGACCATCAAGGAAAGTTTACAGAAAGAGACGGGAGACTTGCCTAAAAAATGAGTGGAGGTCTTGCCGTTAGTTCTGATGGGGGTCCGAGCCAGCCCATCTAGAAGCACAGGTTATTCCCCGCATGAACTCGTGACTGGCAGGGTCATGAGAACGCCCAGCTGGTTCTCACGGAAGGTCAGTTGAGAGAGGTGAACCGGGAAAGGTTTGTTAAGAATCTGTTTGAGCATTTCAAACAGATCCATTGGCAGGCTGCCAGTAACATGGGGAAGCAACATTGTAGAAATTGTTTATTGCTTGAGCCTCAGAAGCACCGGTGGAGACGAACCGACCATGACCACTGTGGGTTGCTCGAAGGATGGGGAGAGCATCTATCTCCATGAGGGAAGATGGCCGGGATGGCTGGGGTCAAATTCCAGTATTCCAGCCATGACAAGTTCACCGATGGTGAAATGTCCATCCCATGCCCGAGAATAGGGGTTACCATCTCTCGGGTTAGGGTAACGGAGGGTAAGCGGGTGTGCCTTAGCTGTGGGGTACACATTCCACAGGAAACTGAGTGCGGACACAGTGGACCAGACAGCTGACTGGGAAAGACTAAGTAATAACATGTACCGGATGATCACGGGTTCTCAGGGAGGAGTGAATGTGTGTTGGGATAAGTGGTGGGAATCCGAGAAAGTGATTTATACGTGTGTGTGGGGGTCAGAAAAGATCTGCCCAACTGGTGTGTCAATTGTGTTTAGCAGGCGATGGCAGGGCGCCGGGGGTGGGATCGGAGTGTGGACTCCTGTGTGATCCCAAATCTCCCGAACACCATCAACGCCACAGAGCTCATCTCATACATCAGGACGCCCCCGGCCCAGAGCCACAACGATACAGACGACTGTAGATAGGTGTCCCACCACCACCAGGGGTCCGGGGAATGGGTTGATGTTAATCCCTACTGACAAGGTTTTGTTTCAGAATGTGCACCATTCAATGGCATCCGTGATCCTCAGCCTGACTGAAGTCCATCTGCCTGTGTGGTGTCCGAAGAAGACAGAGAAGCTTTATGAAGCTCTGTTAAAAGTGATGTTTCAGGAATTTTATGAAGTGGACTATGAAAATGCAGATAAAGAACAGCTTTATGGTCTGAATGTTGGGAATAGTGTGGGGTCCGGAAGGCAGAGAAGAGGGATCTGAAATGATGTAACCACAAAGTTCAGTACAGTAACGGGTATTGTTAATAGTAAGGATGATGTACAACTCCAGATGCAGATCACTGGGCTGAGAACCAACTGCGTAAGATTCTAGGCGAAGAGAATACAATGGTGGGTTCAGAGCTTCATGAGGATCAGGCAATGACCATTCATTTAAAGTAGGTCATTGCGGAGCTGGAGAGGCACGCTAAAACTGTTAATAATTTGATACGGGAGGACAGGAACACCTTGGAGCAGGCTGCATGGAATAAGGTGTGTGTGCTGTATGGAGCTTGGTTGCTGGGTGAGGGCCGCAGTAACCTGGAGGACCTGAGGCAAGGTCGTATCCCTTCATGGTTAAACAACAAGCATCTCGCCACGCTGCACCCGTATAGCAATTCGTTGAGCCTGTGCCAGCTTCGGTTAGCCTCTGAAGTCTACCCCGTCCTTGTAGATTGTGGGCGGTCCAACCATATAGTGATGGAAATTGTAGTGAGGATGCCGGTAATGGGCGGGTCACCCCAGCCAGCACCAGTATACAGGGTTGAGAATATCGGGGTCATTTGTGGAGGAGTGCATGTTCGTTTTAAAGCGGTCCCGCCATATGTCATAAAGTGGGAGCATGCTACGACAGGCACTGACCTCTCCGGATGCCAGAGCCAGGATGCACACGTAATACTGTGTCCCCAGCACTTGATTGCTTTTTCTTGATCAGAATCTGGGTTTGCTTCTGCAGCGCGGAACCTATCAATGCATCATGGAAGTGTTGGCACCAGATCACGTACCTCCACAGGTAGCATACGTGATGAGTGGGACATACTGTGTCACCACAAGTGCGCTCCACTACCGGTACAGCCAGGACATGTGGTGTCCGGTGAGCGACAGCAGTTTTTGTTTCAAACCCAAGGCTGAGGTTCAAGTGGCATAAGAGCGAATCACTCCCATCCCTGAACCTTCGACCATTCACCTCACTGTGAACAACACTCTCACGCATCTCCAGGACTATGTGGAGCATTTCAGGTACCCGATTCCTTTTCCTCACTGAGTTAATAAATACCGTTAAGCTGTCCCAGAAACATTATTACACTTTAGAGCAAAAGCCAATCGAAGTGGGGGAGGAGATCAAGGGGATTGTCTCGCCACCGTGGTGGGACATCGGTCTGAGTGTAGAGATCCCTCCC
The DNA here is from genome assembly GCF_044704955.1 of Pristiophorus japonicus. Lineage (NCBI taxonomy): Eukaryota > Metazoa > Chordata > Chondrichthyes > Pristiophoridae > Pristiophorus > Pristiophorus japonicus. The sequence continues at coordinate 498,465,737 of NC_091977.1, read as the reverse complement.
TGGATCCGTGTTTGTTCCCATGCATTAGTGTCATGTATCTTACATTATTATATATAACTGTATCCTAACATGCTATACATGACTGTAATAAGATATGACCTGTAACCACCAGCATACCTTACCACCAGGGGTGCACTTGCAAGAGACAGGTATATAAGGGCAGGTCTCAGGCAAGTGCAGCATTCCAGAGCTGTGAAATAAAGGTGCAGGTCCAGAGTGACCTTGACTTCACTACATGCCTCGTGTGAATCTGTACTGAGGGGACAGGACTTTACAATTAGATATCATACAATTGTTGCTTGTAGGCTACTTGTTTTACACTCGCTGCAGGCGACGGAGCCAGATGCTCCGAGTGCGGTGGCAAGGGATGTTAGATCGACCCAGAGAGGTGTAATTGATTTATGTTGATGATGGTTTCTCTCTGCTAAAACTTGTAATGTACCAAAGTTCTGTAAACAAGTGTATTATATTTTGGTTATAGTTTTACATTCTGTATTGCACGATGTGCGCTGTTATGATTTTTGTAATGTGTTACCACCTGTCAATGCTGTACTGTGTGATGTGCACGGTGCCTTTTTGGTAACATCTTGTGTATTAGTCCAAACCGTTTGTGTTGTGCATGCAATAACTGTTAGACTGATTACTGTTTAACCCAAGAGGTATGACCTTGGCTCTGCTTTATGAAGGCCCAAAGTGACTAATATACAAAATGGCTGGCCTTTTATACTTGGGCTGCACACACGTGCGTGCAGCCTAATGGCCTCCAACAGTGACGTCATCTAGTGGCTAGTGATTCCAAAAGTACATACATGACAAAACCCCCTCTGAGATATTAACGCAGTCTTTTACAAATTGAGTTGTTCCGGTGTTTTACGCTCCCAGATTGACCCTCTCAGTTCAACTCCAGCCTTGGGTGAGTGTTCAGAGTCTGTTGTGACTGGTGGCTGGGTGGCTGACCTGGTGGGAGTGGCAATGACCATGTCAGGGATTGAAAGTCCATTTTCATTGAACATGTCAGTGATTGAAAGTCCCGATTCACCGATGACCACTGAGTCCTCTGATGATGGGGTGTAGGTTGGTTGATTGTCGATTGTTTCTTCCTCTGACTGTTCCAGTTCATCTGTGTGCCACAGCTTTGTCTGATCCATATGTTTCCTGCATTTTTGCCCATTTTTGAGCTTGACAATAAATACTCTGTTGCCCTCCTTCGGCATGACAGTACCAGCGATCGACTTGGGACCCTGACCATAATTCAAAACATATACAGGATCATTTACAGAAATATCGTGTGACACAGCTGCGCAATCATGATACCCTTGCTGACTTTGTCTTCTGTATTCACATGATTACTCAAGTCAAGGTGTACAAGAGATAGCTTGGTCTTAAGACCTCTCTTCATTATTAGTTCAGCAGGCGAGACCCTGGTAAGCGTGTGTGGTCTTGTCCTGTAACTAAGCAGTATGTATGACAGGCGGGTCTGCAGTGTCCCTTGGGTTACTCACTTCATACCCTGCTTTATGATTTGGACAGCACGCTCTGCTTGCCCATTGGATGCAGGTTTGAACAGTGCTCACCTTACATGTTTGATACCATTGAGTTTCATGAACTCTTGAAACTCCTGACTGGTGAAGCACGATCCGTTGTCACTAACAACGATGTCAGGCAGACCATGTGTCGCGAACATGACACTGAGATTCTCAATGGTAGCTGTGGATGTGCTGGATGACATGATTATACACTCTATCCACTTCGAATATGCATTCACCACAAGTAAAAACATCTTCCCCAAGAAGGGACCTGCAAAGTCTATGTGGATCCTGAACCATGGTTTGGACGGCCACGACCACAGTCTTAGCGGCGATTCCGCTGGTGCTTTGCTGAGCTGCATGCAAGTGTTGTACTGAGGCACACATGATTCCCATTCAGAGTCAATTCCTGGCCACCATACATGAGACCTGGCGATGGCTTTCATCATTACAATGCCGGGAGTTCATGTACAAATTTCTCTCTTCCTTTCTTGGGCATAACAACACGATTGCCCCACAGTATACAATCCGACTGAATAGACGGTTCATCTTTGCGACGAATGTAAGGTTTGGTCTCCTCGCATATTTGCTTGGGTATAGCAGACCAATCACCTTTGAGGATGCAACTCTTCATTACCGATAAAATCTGGTCCTGGCTGGTACAGGTCTTAACTTGTTGAGCCGTGACAGGGGTTCCTTCACTCTCAAAAGCATCCATAACTAACAATAGGTCCGCCAGTTGTGGCGTTTCCACCTCCGGTGTGGGCAACGGCAGACAGCTCAAAGCATTGGCACAATTCTTGGTGGCAGCTCTATGGCAAATGACATAACCATAAGCAGATAATTTCAGCACCCACCCCTGGATGCGGGATGAAGCATTGGTATTGATACCTTTGTATTCAGAGAACAGTGAAAGAGCGGCTTGTGATCTGTCTCCAATTCAAACTGAAGACCAAACAGGTACTGATGCATCTTTTTAACCCCATATACACAGGCTAGTGCTTCTTTCTCTATCATGCTTCAGGCAGAGTCAGCATGGATTTAGGAAGGGGAAGTCATGTTTGACAAATTTGCTGAAGTTCTTTGAAGATGTAACGAACAGGGTGGATAAAGGGGAACCAGTGGATGTGGTGTATTTGGACTTTCAGAAGGCATTTGACAAGGTGCCAAATAAAAGGTTACTGCACAAGATAAAAGTTCATGGGATTGGGAGTAATATATTAGCATGGATAGAGAATTGGCTAACTAACAGAAAACTGAGAGTCGGGATAAATGGTTCATTCTCTGGTTGGCAACCAGTAACTAGTGGGGTGCCGCAAGGATCAGTGCTGTGACCCCAACTATTTAAAATCTATATGAATGACTTGGAAGAAGAGACTGAGTGTAACGTGGCCAAGTTTGCTGATGATACAAAGATGGGCGAAAAAGCAATGTGTGAGGAGGACACAAAAAATCTGCAAAAGGACATAGACAGGCTAAGTGAGTGGGCAAAAATTTGGCAGATGGAGTATAATGTTAGAAAGTGTGAGGTCATGCACTTTGGCAGAAAAAAAATCAAAGATCAAGTTATTATTTAAATGGAGAAAGATTGCAAAGTGCCGCAGTACAGCAGGACCTGGGGGTACCTGTGCATGAAACACAAAAGGATAGTATGCAGGTATAGCAAGTGATCAGGAACGCCAATGGAGAGGTGAAGCACGATCCGTTGTCACTAACAACGATGTCAGGCAGACCATGTGTCGCGAACATGACACTGAGATTCTCAATGCAAAGGAGATGGAGTAGAAAAGCAGGGAAGTCTTGTTCCAGCTATATAAGGTATTGGTGAGGCCACACCTGGAATACTCTGTGCAGTTTTGGTTTCCATATTTATGAAAGGATATACTTGTTTTGGAGGTAGTTCAGAGAAGGTTCACTCGGTTGATTCCAGAGATGAGGGGGTTGACTTATGAGGAAAGGTTGAATGGGTTGGGCCTCTACTCATTGGAACTCAGAAGAATGAGAGATGATCTTATCAAAACGTATAAGATTATGAGGGGGCTTGACAAGGTGGATGCAGAGAGAATTTTTCCCTGATGGGGGAGACTAGAACTAGAGAGCATGATCTTAGAATAAGGGGCCACCCATTTAAAACTGGGATGAGGAGAAATTTCTTCTCTCAGAGGGTTGTAAATCTGTGGAATTTGCTGCCTCAGAGAACTGTGGAAGCTGGGACATTGAATAAATTTAAGACAGAAATGGACAGTTACTTAAATGATAAAGGGATAAGGGGTTATGGGGAACGGGTGGGAAGTGGAGCTGAGTCTATGATCAGATCAGCCATGATCTTATTGAATGGCGGAGCAGGCTCGATGAGCTGTATGGCTTACTGCTGCTCCTATTTCTTATGTTCTTATGTTCTTCTTATGCAGTAGGCAAACTGTTTGAAGCATGCACGACTCATTGAAGTTTACCCGACTCATTAGTTTGTTGGAGTACGCAACCAATTCCAGATGACGAAGCATCACAGGCCAATACCAAACATTTAAATGGGTCATAATTACCAGCAGCTTGTTCGAGCAAAGCAGATTATTGGCTTTCTCAAAAGCTCTGTCTTGAGACGCACCTCACACCCAGTTGTCACCTTTTCTTAGCAGCATGAGCAGTGGTTCTATTAAGGTGCTGAATTTAGGTAGGAAGTTACCGAAGTAGTTGAGTAGACCCAGGAACGAATGCAGCTCCGTCACATTCTGAAGCTTGGGTGCATTCTTGATGGCCCTGATTTTCGTGTCTGTGGGCCTGATGCCGTCAGCAGCAATTTTCCTCCCCAGGAATTCTACCTCTGGTGCCATGAAGACACACTTTGAGCATTTCAGTCTGAGTCCCACTTTGTCCAGACAAGGAAAACCTCTTCCAGGTGTTTCAGATATTGCTCGGAGTCACGACCTTCGATCAGTATGTCATCTTGGAACACGACAGTTCTGGGAACAGACTTAAGTAGACTCTCCATGTTCCTCTGAAGTATTGCTGCAGCTGAACGAATTCCAAAAGGGCACCCATGATAAATAAACAGTCCTTTATGCGTGTTAATGCACTTAAGTCTCTTCGATGTCTCGACCAGCTCCTATGTCATCTAGGCCGATGTCAAAGCCTAGTTTGGTGAACGACTTCCCCCCGGCTAGTGTTGCAAACAAATCATCAGCCTTCGGTAACGGGTGCTGATCCTGTTTCAAAACCCTGTTGATCGTAGCCTTATAGTTTCTACAGATTCTGACTGTGTCATCACCTTTCAGCACAGGAACAATGGGACTGGCCCAATCATTAAATGATATGATCCCTTCACGCTGGAGTCTATCTGGTTCGATTTCGACCTGCTCCTTCATCATATACGGAACTGCTCGAGTTTTATGATGGACAGGTATTGCATCCGAGTCCATGTGGATCTGCACCTTGGCTCCCGTGAAGTTGCCAATGCTTGGTTCGAACAGCGAGGGGAACTTGCTCAGTACTTGGGCACATGTATCTTTCTCCAATGACAACGCCTTGATGTCGTTCCAATTGTATCTGATTTTTTTCAAGCCAGTTCCTGAATAGGGTTGGGCCATTGCCTGGGACAATCCATAGCGATAACTCGTGAACTGCACCATCATACAACACTTTAATTGTGGCACCACCAATCTTTGGTACATGTGCGCAACTTGGCATTTATTGGAATCAGTCTGGGTCTCACAGCTTTAGTATCCCACAGCTTGTCAAATGTCCTCTGGCTTATTATCAATCGACTGTACTCATTCCTGACTTAACCCCGTGTCCCGTTCCATCGATACTTGCACCCCATTAAATTTCATTATCAGTTTAGTCTTAGTCAGGAATGAGTATAGTCCATACACCTCCTCCTCTGGTATCTCGGATCGCATATCCGGATCTGCGCGAGTCTGACCATCATCCTCCACGTGGTGTGTCGCAGCACGCTTGCTCATCTGCGGTCACTTGAGCTGAAGATGCCCCTTTCTCAGACAGCCTTTGCAACTATATTGCTTAAATCGGCACTACTGGTGCCGGTGATTTCCCCCACAATGCCAACACGGAGAAATCAGATGCATTCCTGCTCGCGAACTTTGGGCAGCTACAGATTTCTCGTACGCAATCGGGTAAGCCCTCCCATGTGCCGCTCTGCTGAACGCTGAATCAATCATATTTACAATACTTGCCGAGTTTTGATTTTTCACTGATATCTGCTTTAGATTTCTATCCGTCATCATTCATTACTGAGTGATCGTGATGGCCCTATTCAAGTCCAACATCTCCACCGCTAATAGTTTATGCAGGATCACCTCGTGATTGAAGCCAATTACAAAGAAGTCCTGCAGCTTGTCTGCCAACACAGCCCCAAACTTACATGGTCCTGCTAGATGTCGCAGGTCGTCAACGAATTCCACGGCATTCTGGCCCTCTGAGCGAACGTGCGTGTAAAATCTGTATCTTGAGATGATGATGCCTTCGTCTGGCTTCAGGTGATCCTGTACCAGTGTACACAATTCTTCATACGTCTTCTCTGTTGGACTCACAGGCTGGAGTAGAATCTTTATCAGACCATAAATTTTTGGACTGCAAACCGTGAGGAACACCGCCCTTCGCTGATCTGCATCGCCAACCTTCTCCATTTTGTTGGCCACGAAGAACTGGCTTAAACAGCACATAAAGTCTGCCCAATCTCCTCTTTCCACAAATCGCTCCAACAATCCAATTGTGCTCATTTTTTTATGCAAAGGTTCTTGTTGCCTCGTCGCCAAATGTTGTGTATGCAATAACTGTTTGACTGAGTGCTGTTTAACTCCAAGAGGTATAACCTTGGCTCTGCTTTATTAAGGCCCAAAGTGACTAATATACAAAATGGCTGGCTTTTTATACTTGGGCTGCACACACATGCGTGCAGCCCAATGGCCTCCAACAGTGACAGCATCTAGTGGCTAGTGATCCCAAAAGTACATACATGACAGTTTGAATGTGTGAAGAAGCCGTTTTCGCTGATGTTTTGACTCTGTAGAAGGGAACTGTGACACGCAGCAAAGGGGACAGTTCCAGGGATTTAAAACGTAAAATCATGGGAACAGCTTCACTTCTGGGAGACTTTTGCCTATGCTCTCTCATCGAGTGATGCTTTATGGAAAGAAAAAGCATCAGACGGGGAACTGAAGAGATCGCAAAGGCTCTATTTGAAGAATGGACTCAGTCGAGAATATTTTGTGGACTTTATGGGATTTTTCTGAGGGTATTTTTCCCTGTGATGGGATCACCCTGTGCAGAGAGACCACATGGCAGTTGGCTGTGACAAAAGAACTGTCAGTCATCCAGAATGTATGGGTTTGCCCGCCAGTCCTAGCTAAAGGAAGGGGGCCATATGCAAAAGCAATTCTCACCTCTATCTCAGAAGTGAAGCAGAACAATGATCCCACGAGCCTGGCCAGCCAAAGAGGAGCCAGTTTTTTTTTTCTCAACATAAAGACCGAGATATGTCCCAGACTCAGGGCCATTAGTCCAATACACATGGGTCTGATGGCCCATCACTAACTAAGCACCGGAGTGCTTAGAAACAAAAGGGTTTTAAAGATTGGTAGGAAAGATAGGGGTAGCAAGACTCCTATAAAGATAGACTCTTTTCCACCATTTCACTACACCCCAGTCCCACCTCCCCCCACCCCCTGCCCCCCTTCTCCCTCTCGCTCTCGACGTAACAAGAAGTACCAGAGGAGGAAGCCGCAGTTGTGCAGAAGAAGCCGCTGAGATAGAGAACCGCATACCCCTCACAGGGTACGGCCTCCAGGCAGCGACTTCCCACAGCTGAGCTGAGCGCTTGAGACCGACTGTGTGTGGTGGTGAGCATGGTCGCGTGTTCCCAAGCCGGTAACCAGATATCCCAGGCGAGCTGGGTGAGGTGTAAGGGCTCAGGGTTTTCTCAGAAGTAAAGTTGTTCGGGGCTGTTATGGGGAGGAAGCTTTGTTTGGTTGAGCCAGGCGAAGGGGCTGTGACCGGGTAATTCATTGGTAGGAGTGGAGTTAGAATCCACCACAGCAACAAGGGAATTATTGTATGTTACCGGTCCTCAGTTTTGTACTGTATGTATGTTGTTTGTAAGCTGGATCTTATTCTCCATTTCGTTTAGTAGTGCATATTTTAGCCAGGGTATGTTAGACTAAATAAATATAAGTACGATTTTTCACCGAAGCGTTCCTGTCTGTGACTTATTTCATTTACACTTTGAATATTAATCCCCGGGTATAGAATTTTCATAAGGCAGGGGCAATTCAAACCATCCAATTGGGCTAGGATCAAAACTGCTTGCAAAACGTTAAACAAATATTTTGTATTTGTCTTCACAGTAGAAGACACAAAAAGCATACCGAAAATGATGGGGAGCCAAGAATTAATGAGGGTAAAGAACTTAATGTAATTCATGTAATTAGAGAAAAAGTACTAGAGAAACTAATGGGACTAAAAGCCGACAATTCCCCTGATCCTGACGGCCTACATCCTAGGGTTATAAAAGAAATGGCTGCAGAGATAATGGAAGCATTGGTTTTGATCTTTCAAAATTCCCTACATTCTAGGACGGTCTCAGCGGAAAGGAGAGAGAGATTAAAAACAGGGAATTACAGGCCAGTTAGCCTGACATCAGTCATCAGGAAAATGCTGGAATCCATTATTAAAGAAGTGGTATCAGGGCACTTAGATAAGCATAACATGATTAGGCAAAATCAACATGGTTTTAGGAAAAGGAAATCATGTTTGACAAATTTATTCGAGTTTTTTAGGATGTAACTAACAGGGTAGATAAAGGGGAGCCAGTGGACGTGGTATACTTGGATTTCCAAAAGGTATATAAGGTGCCACATAAAAGAATACCCTGTATTGCACAAGATAAGGGCCGAATGGCCACCCACTCAGTTCTGCTCCCCCTGCGAGTTGAAGTTCGGGAGCGGGATGTCTATTTGGCCGAGGATTGCAGCGGGTCCAGCGGGGGGGAGCGAGGTCCTTCGGGGGCCCAGGATTGCAGCGGGTCCTGTGGTGGGGGGGGTGGGGAGGGAGAGGTCCTTCAGGGGAGCAGGATTGCAGTGGGTCCAGCGTATTTTAATTTTTAAATACTGTATGGTATAGAAATGAGCAGGTTATCATTTTGGGGTACAGAATACAGCAGTGATCAACTGCCAATGATGTCTATGTCTTGGTAAAGATGTCTTACAATCGCTAATCCCTCAGTCTGAATATCATTATGAATCAAAGACAGGAGCAGGCTTCAGCTTGCTTCAGCATCTCTGGTTGCCCTGGTAACTTCAGCTTTACACGCATGCCCAGACAGTTTTTAGCGCAGACTTGACGCTCCGCTCCCCAGACTAACTTCAGAGAGCACTGTGCCAAATTCAAAAACTTCTTTGTTGAAAGTCCTAATTGTTTTTTTACCGTGAACGTACACAAAAAGAATCGTGCGTTAACATGCGCGGGCACCAAAAATCCAGCAAATGGAAAATAGGGGCCGATGACATTTTAATAATCTATGTGCATGGACCCCCAAGTCTCCTTGACCTCCATTGTTTCTAGCTTTTCACGATTTGGAAATGACTGTTCTAATCCTTTTTAGGACCAACCTGGATGACCTCACATTATGCTGTTGTGTATCTGTAAAGCAGGCACTCCCATGTTCCACCACCAGGGAGTGCATCCACTGAAGTCCCAAGGGATCCCAGCATCCCTTGGGGGCACTGTATATAAGCCGACCCCTAAGGCCTGTTCCTCACACTGGAGTGTCTGAATAAAGACTGAGGTCACTGTTAGTTTAAGCTCCCTGTCTGCAGTCTCATCTGTGTGAGGAACACAATAACTCGTGACGAGTATTCGATTCCAACGCAAAGATGCAGCAAACTGTGGGCATCCTGGAGAAATTCTCGGAGGGTGAGGACTGGGAAGCCTATGTCGAACAGCTAGACCAGTACTTTGTAGCCAACGAGCTGGACGGAGAAGGAAGCGCTGCAAAAAGGAGAGCGGTCCTCCTCACGGTCTGCGGGGCACCAACCTACAGCTTCATGAAGAATCTTCTGGCTCCAGTGAAAACCACAGATAAGCCATATGAGGAGCTGTGTACACTGGTTCGGCAGCATCTTAACCCAAGGGAGAGCGTGCTGATGGTGAGCTATCGGTTCTACACGTGCCAGCGATCTGAAGGTCAGGAAGTGGTGAGCTATGTCGCCGAGCTAAGGCGATTTGCAGGACAATGTGAGTTTGATGGCTACCTGGAGCAAGTGCTCAGAGACTTTTTTGTACTGGGCATTGGCCACGAGACCATCCTTCAAAAACATTTGACTGTAGAGACACTGACCCTCAGGAAGGCTGTTGCGATAGCACAGGCATTTATGTCCACCAGTGATAACACCAAACAAATCTCTCAGCACACAAGTGCCAGCAATGTTCATAAATTAACCTAAACTGTGTTTGCGAGCAGAAATGTACAGGGCAGAAATCACAAGTCTGCAACTGCCAGCAGGCCTCAGCTTACGCAGATGACTCAGAGTCTGCAACAAAGGATGAATGCAAGGCAATTCACACCTTGTTGGCATTGTAGAGACTTCCATTCAGCCTATTCATGCCGCTTCAAAGGGTATGTTTGCAAGAGCTGTGGAACAAATGGGCACCCCCAACGAGTTTGCAGACGAGCTGCTAGCTCTGCAAAACCTGCTCACCACCACGTGGCAGGGGAAGATATGTCCATGGTGGATTAAAGCAATTTCAAGCCTCAGCGAGAGGAGGCAGATGCTAAAGTACATGGAGTGCACACATTTTTGACGAAATGTCCACCTATAATACTAAATGTAAAATTGAATGGCTTACCCATAGCCATGGAACTGGAAACTGCTGCTAGCCAATTCATCATGAGTAAAAAGATGTTTGGAGACTGTGGTGCAACAAGGCACTGAGACCAGCCCTGAGCCCCATCCACACAAAACTGAGAATGTACACCAAAGAGCTTATCACTGTCCTGGGCAGCGCCATGGTCAAGGTCACCTACGAGGGCACGGTGCACGAACTGCCACTCTGGATTGTTCCAGGCGATGGTCCCACGCTACTTGGAAGGTGCTGGCTGGGAAAATCCGCTGGAACTGGGATGACATCCGAGCGCTATCACATATCGATGAGGCCTCATGTACCAACAAATGTCCTTCCCTTTTTGAACCAGGCATTGGAAACTTTTCCGGGGCGAAGGTGCGAATCCACTTGGTCCCAGAGGCATGACCCATTCACCACAAGGCGCGAGCGGTACCTCACATGATGAGCGAGAGAGTGGAAATCGAGCTGGACAGGCTGCGACGCGAGGGCATCATCTCCCCAGTGGAATTCAGCGAGTGGGCCAGCCCAATTGTTCCAGTACTCAAAAGTAATGCACGGTCAGGATTTGCAGCAATTATAAAGTAACTACTAATTGTTTCTCGCTACAGGACCAATACCTGCTACCTAAGGCAGAAGACCTATTTGCGACGATGGCAGGAGGCAAGACATTCACCAAGCTCGACTTGATTTCGGCCTACATGACGCAGGAGCTGGAGGAGTCTTCGAAGGGCCTCACCTGCATCAACATGCACAAGGGACTGTTCATCTACAGCAGATGCCGGTTTGGAATTCGGTCGGCTGCAGTGATCTTCCAGAGAAACATGAAGAGCCGACTCAAGTCGGTACAACGCACGATGGTTTTTCAGGGCGAAATATTGCTCATGGGTCAGGACACTGTCGAGCACATACAAAACCTGGAGGAGGTCATAAGAACATAAGAACATAAGAACGTAAGAATTAGGAACAGGAGTAGGCCATCTAGCCCCTTGAGCTTGCTCTGCCATTCAACAGGATCATGGCTGATCTGGCCGTGGACTCAACTCCACTTACCCGCCCACTCCTCATAACCTTTAATTCCCTTATTGGTTAAAAATCTATCTATCTGTGATTTGAATACATTCAATGAACTAGCCTCAACTGCGTCCTTGGGCAGAGAATTCCACAGATTCACAACCCTCTGGGAGAAGAAATTTCTTCTCAACTCGGTTTTAAATTGGCTCCCACGTATTTTGAGGCTGTGAACCCTAGTTCTAGTCTCCCCGACCAGTGGAAACAACCTCTCTGCCTCTATCTTGTCTATCCCTTTCATTATTTTAAATGTTTCTATAAGATCACCCCTCATCCTTCTGAACCCCAACGAGGAAAGACCCAGTCTACTCAATCTATCATCATAAGGTAACCCTCTCATCTCCGGAATCAGCCTAGTGAATAGTCTCTCTGTACCCCCTCCAAGGCTAGCATATCCTTCCTTAAGTAAGGTGACCAAAACTGCATGCAGTACTCCAGGTGCGGCCTCACTAATACCCAAAACAGTTGCAGCAGGACCTCCCTGCTTTTGTACTCCATCGCTCTCGCAATGAAGGCCAACATTCCATTCGCCTTCCTGATTACCTACTGCACCTGCAAACTAACTTTTTGGGATTCATGCACAAGGAGTGCGTCAGCGCCCAGCTCGCGACTTTCCGTCTTCAGACCCTGCAGAGATACCTTTACGTCGAGCCCCCTCCTAGGTGGTGTGCTCTGATGACGTATTTCTCAACCTCAATTATGACACGCAGCTCCTGTTTGTGAACTTGGGGGGTGTCAGGACCGCCCTCCGGGAGCTGCCTGTCTTTTACAAGGAACTCATCAGGGTGTGGAACAAAGTCTCCACCAAGCGCAGCTCTCCGCCGGCTGGAGTGGCGGCCGTCCTGCAGGAGCCGCTGCTCGGGAATCCGTACCTCCACGACCGAGGTTTTATGTGGCGGTCGGAAGAGAGGGCTGTGGCTGGTGAGGTGACCAGGGTCAGGGACCTGCTCGATGGCGGAGGAGCGGGCTGGATGGCGCCAGACACGCTGGCGCAATGCCTAAATTCTGCCAACGTCCGCCACGCGGCTGATGCCATCGAGTCGCTAAAAACAGCTCTGGGCCCTGACTCCGTTAGGTGCATCGAGGAGGCTCAAGCACGTGGGGAGATCCCGTCCAAACTGACCCCCGTCCGGATGGAATTCCTCATCGGCGCTAAACCCCGGAACCTCCCTTGGGGGCCGGCGCCTCATAACTTGAGCCGCCTCGGGGAAATCCCCTCCGTGCCTTTCAGTTCCGCGCGGAGGGGTTTCCTGTACGGGCTGCTCCTGCACACCCTCAACTTTGCCATCCTCGCCGGCCGTCCGGACACGCCATGGCGTACCATCTTGCCGTCCGGAGGAGGCGGGGGTCCCCGATGGAGGGCACTCTACGCAGTGGTCCTCCCACTATTCATTGGGGACTTGGCCTGGAGGGTGGTGCACGGAGCAGTGCCGTGCAACAAATTTTTAAGCCGGTTCACGGACTCCCAGGCCGCCTGCAATTTCTGCGGTCTGGAGGAGTCCGTGTTCCATGTTTTTATTGAGTGCACGAGGTTGCAGCCCCTGTTCCATTATTTGAAGGGGCTGCTCCTGAAATTCTGGCTGCACTTCAGTCCCACTCTCCTGATCTTTGGGCACCCTGTGCGGAGGGGAGCGGGTAGGTCCGAAGGCCTCCTCGTAGGACTGCTCCTGGGCACGGCCAAGGGTGCCATCAGCCGGTCCAGGCAGCGGGCGGTCGAGGGGGTCGTTCAACCTGACTGCCTGCCTCTCTTCCGCTCTTACATCCGGTCCAGGGTGTCCTTGGAGATGGAGCACGCGGTGTCCACCGGTACGCTCGCGGCCTTCCGCGAGAGGTGGGCACCGGAGGGACTGGATTGCATCATCACGCCCGGCAACCAAATTTTAATTTGATTTTACGTTTTAAAGTTTAATTTGTTTTCATTGCCGGTGCTTTTAGTGTCCCCCTTCCCTTTTATAGGGGGCAATGGGGAAAATTGTGAATTTAGTGCCCAAAAAAAACCCCAAAAAACAAAAAAACAGAAAAAAAAACCAAAAAAAAGGGGGAAAAAAAAAGGGGCCTTGTAAATGTCTGGAGTGTCACCCAGGTCGGGTGGCACAGTTTAATGTTTTATGTTTTGCAGGTGAACTCCAAAAAGAGTTTCATGCACAAGGAGTGCGTCAGCGCCCAGCTCGCGACTTTCCGTCTTCAGTCCCTGCAGAGATACCTTTACGTCGAGCCCCCTCCGAGGTGGTGTGCTCTGACGACGTATTTCTTCCGCCAGCAGTGCGACCTCAATTATGACACGCAGCTCCTGTTTGTGAACTTGGGGGGTGTCAGGACCGCCCTCCGGGAGCTGCCTGTCTTTTACAAGGAACTCATCAGGGTCTGGAACAAAGTCTCCACCAAGCGCAGCTCTCCGCCGGCTGGAGTGGCGGCCGTCCTGCAGGAGCCGCTGCTCGGGAATCCGTACCTCCACGACCGAGGTTTTATGTGGCGGTCGGAAGAGAGGGCTGTGGCTGGTGAGGTGACCAGGGTCAGGGACCTGCTCGATGGCGGAGGAGCGGGCTGGATGGCGCCAGACACGCTGGTGCGGCGCCTAAATTCTGCTAACGTCCGCCACGCGGTCGATGCCATCGAGTCGCTAAAAACAGCTCTGGGCCCTGACTCCGTTAGGTGCATCGAGGAGGCTCAAGCACGTGGGGAGACCCCGTCCAAACTGACCCCCATCCGGACGGAATTCCTCATCGGCGCCAAACCCCGGAACCTCCCTCGGGGGCCGGACGCCTCATAACTTGAGCCGCCTCGGGGAAATCCCCTCCGTGCCTTTCAGTTCCGCGCGGAGGGGTTTCCTGTACGGGCTGCTCCTGCACACTCTCAACTTTGCAATCCTCGCCGGCCGTCCGGACACGCCATGGCGTACCATCTTGCCGTCCGGAGGAGGCGGGGGTCCCTGATGGAGGGCACTCTACGCAGGGGTCCTCCCACTATTCATCGGGGACTTGGCCTGGAGGGTGGTGCACGGAGCAGTGCCGTGCAACAAATTTTTAAGCCGGTTCACGGACTCCCAGGCCGCCTGCAATTTCTGCGGTCTGGAGGAGTCCGTGTTCCATGTTTTTATGGAATGCACAAGGTTGCAGCCCCTGTTTTATTATTTGAAGGGGCTGCTCCTGAAATTCAGGCTGCACTTCAGTCCCACTCTCCTGATCTTTGGGCACCCTGTGCGGAGGGGAGCAGGCAGGTCCGAGGGCCTCCTTGTAGGACTGCTCCTGGGCACGGCCAAGGGTGCCATCAGCCGGTCCAGGCAGCGGGCGGTCGAGGGGGTCGTTAAACCTGACTGCCTGCCTCTCTTCCGCTCTTACATCCGGTCCAGGGTGTCCTTGGAGATGGAGCACGCGGTGTCCACCGGTACGCTCGCGGCCTTCCGCGAGAGGTGGGCACCGGAGGGACTGGAGTGCATCATCACGCCCGGCAACAAATTTTAATTTGATTTTACGTTTTAAAGTTTAATTTGTTTTCATTGCCGGTGTTTTTAGTGTCCCCTTCCCTTTTATAGGGGGCACTGGGGAAAAATTGTGATTTTAGTGCCCAAAAAAAACAAAACAAAAAAAAAGGGCCTTGTAAATGTCTGGTGTGTCACCCAGGTCGGGTGGCACGGTTTAATGTGTTTTGTTTTGCAGATAAACTCCAAAAAGAGTTTCATGCACAAGGAGTGCGTCAGCGCCCAGCTCGCGACTTTCCGTCTTCAGACCCTGCAGAGATACCTTTACGTCGAGCCCCCTCCTAGGTGGTGTGCTCTGACGACGTATTTCTTCCGCCAGCAGCGCGATCTCAATTATGACACGCAGCTCCTGTTTGTGAACTTGGGGGGTGTCAGGACCGCCCTCCGGGAGCTGCCTGTCTTTTACAAGGAACTCATCAGGGTCTGGAACAAAGTCTCCACCAAGCGCAGCTCTCCACCGGCTGGAGTGACGGCCGTCCTGCAGGAGCTGCTGCTCGGGAATCCGTACCTCCACGACCGAGGTTTTATGTGGCGGTCGGAAGAGAGGGCTGTGGCTGGTGAGGTGACCAGGGTCAGGGACCTGCTCGATGGCGGAGGAGCGGGCTGGATGGCGCCAGACATGCTGGTGCGGTGCCTAAATTCTGCCAACGTCCGCCACACGGCCGATGCCATCGAGTCGCTAAAAACAGCTCTGGGCCCTGACTCCATTAGGTGCATCGAGGAGGCTCAAGCACGTGGGGAGATCCCGTCCAAACTGACCCCCGTCCGGACGGAATTCCTCATCGGCGCCAAACCCCGGAACCTCCCTCGGGGGCCGGACACCTCATAACTTGAGCCGCCTCGGGGAAATCCCCTCCGTGCCTTTCAGTTCCGCGCGGAGGGGTTTCCTGTACGGGCTGCTCCTGCACACTCTCAACTTTGCCATCCTCGCCGGCCGTCCGGACACGCCATGGCGTACCATCTTGCCGTCCGGAGGAGGCGGGGGTCCCCGATGTAGGGCACTCTACGCAGGGGTCCTCCCACTATTCATCGGGGACTTGGCCTGGAGGGTGGTGCACGGAGCAGTGCCGTGCAACAAATTTTTAAGCCGGTTCACGGACTCCCAGGCCGCCTGCAATTTCTGCGGTCTGGAAGAGTCCGTGTTCCATGTTTTTATGGAATGCACAAGGTTGCAGCCCCTGTTTTATTATTTGAAGGGGCTGCTCCTGAAATTCTGGCTGCACTTCAGTCCCACTCTCCTGATCTTTGGGCACCCTGTGCGGAGGGGAGCGGGTAGGTCCGAAGTCCTCCTCGTAGGACTGCTCCTGGGCACGGCCAAGGGTGCCATCAGCCGGTCCAGGCAGCGGGCGGTCGAGGGGGTCGTTCAACCTGACTGCCTGCCTCTCTTCCGCTCTTACATCTGGTCCAGGGTGTCCTTGGAGATGGAGCACGCGGTGTCCACCGGTACGCTCGCGGCCTTCCGTGAGAGGTGGGCACCGGAGGGACTGGAGTGCATCATTACGCCCGGCAACCAAATTTTAATTTGATTTTACGTTTTAAAGTTTAATTTGTTTTAATTGCCGGTGCTTTTAGTATCCCCCTCCCCTTTTATAGGGGGCACTTGGAAAAATGTGATTTTAGCGCCCCAAAAAAAAAAAAAAAAGAAAGAAAAACAAAAAAAACACACAAAAAAAGGGAAAAAAAAAAGGGGCCTTGAAAATGTCTGCTGTGTCACCCAGGCGGGTGGCACGATTTAATGTTTATGTTTTTTCAGGTAAACTCAAAAGAGTTTCATGCACAAGGACCCCCAGGTCCCTCTGCACCGCAGCATGTTGTAATTTCTCCCCATTCAAATAATATTCCCTTCTACTGTTTTTTTTTTCCAAGGTGGATGACCTCACATTTTCCGACATTGTATCCCATCTGCCAAACCTTAGCCCATTCGCTTAACCTATCTAAATCTCTTTGCAGCCTCTCTGTGTCCTCTGCACAACCCACTTTCCCACTAATCTTTGTGTCATCTGCAAATTTTGTAACACTACACTCTGTCTCCTCTTCCAGGTCATCTATGTATATTTGAAACAGTTGTATTCCCAGCACCGATCCCTGTGGCACACCACGAACCACCGATTGCGAACCTGAAAAAGACCCATTTATCCCGACTCTCTGCTTTCTGTTAGTTAGCCAATTCTCTATCCATGCTAATATATTCCCTCTGACTCCACATAACTTTATCTTCAGTAGTAACCTTTTGTGTGACACCTTATCGAATGCCTTTTGGAAATCCAAATACACCACATCCATCGGTACACCTCTATCCACCATGCTCGTTATATGCTCAAAGAATTCCAGTAAATTAGTTAAACCATGATTTCCCCTTCATGAATCCATGTTGCTTCTGCTTGATTGCACTATTCCTATCTAGATGCCCTGCTATTTCTTCCTTAATGATAGCTTCAAGCATTTTCCCCACGACAGATATTAAATTAACCGGCCTATAGTTACCTTCCTCCAGCAACTGGATTGCGTAGGGCTTCAGCTGAAGAGGTCGAAATGCATCTTCATGGCAACAAAAGTGTCGTTTTTGGGGAGAAAGATCACAGCAGACGGCATTCGGCCCGCCAAGACAGAGGCTTTCAGGAACGCACCCAGGCCACAGAACGTCATGGAGCTGCGATCGTTCCTGGGACTCCTCAACTATTTTGGTAACTTCCGACCGGGGTTAAGCACCCTCTTAGAGCCCCTGTATGTGTTATTGTGTAAAAGTGAGAACTGGGTATGGGGAGAAAACCAAGTAATTGCTTTTGAGAAAGCCAGAAACATTTTATGCTCCAACAAGTTGCTTGTATTGTATAATCCATGTAAAAGACTTGTGCTAGCGTGTGATGCGTCGTCGTACGGAGTCGGGTGTGTATTACAACAAGCTAACATTGCGGGGATGTTGCAACCTGTCGCCTATGCCTCCAGGAGCTTGTCTAAGGCCGAGAGGGCCAACACTTGATTGAGAAAGAGGCATTAGTGTGTGTGTTCGGAGTAAATAAATGCATCAGTACCTGTTTGGCCTCAAATTTGAGCTGGAAACCGATCCGAAGTCCCCCTTATACCTGTTCGCTGAAAACAAGGGGATAAATACTAATGCCTCAGCCCGCATACAAAGGTGGGCACTTGCGCTATCAGCCTATAACTATACCATCCGCCACAGGCCAGGCACCGAGAACTGTGCAGATGCTCTCAGTTGGCTACCATTGCCTACCACGAGGGTGGAAATGGCGCAGCCTGCAAACTTGTTGATGGTGGCGCAGCCCACAGACTTGTTGATGGTCATGGAAGCGTTTGAAAATGATAAATCACCTGTCACAGCCCGCCAGATTAGGACTTGGACCAGCCAAGATCCTCTGCTGTCCCTAGTAAAAAACTGTGTACTGCATGGGAGCTGGGCCAGCCTCCCTGTTGAAATGCAAGAACTAATCAAGCCATTCCAGCGGCGAAAGGACGAGTTGTCCATTCAGGCTGATTGCCTGTTGTGAGGTAACCGCGTAGTGCTACCCAAAAAGGGCAGGGAGACGTTCATCTCGGATCTCCACAGCACACATCCAGGTATAGTAATGATGAAAGCGATTGCCAGATCCCACGTGTGGTGGCCCGGTATCGACTCTGACTTAGATGCAGCGTGTGTGCTTAGTTGAGCAACACGCCCAGAGAGGCACCACTAAGTTTGTGGTCCTGGTCCTCCAGACCATGGTCAAGGATCCATGTCGACTATGCGGGCCCATTTCTCGGTAAAATGTTCCTGGTGGTGGTGGATGCTTTTTCAAAATGGATTGAATGTGAAATAATGTCGGGAAGCACCGCCACCGCCACCATTGAAAGCCTGAAGGACATGTTTGCCACTCACAGCCTGCCTGACATACTGGTCAGTGACAACGGGCCATGTTTCACCAGTGCCGAATTTAAAGAATTCATGACCCGCAATGGGATCAAACATGTCACCTTGGCCCTGTTTAAACCAGCCTCCAGTGGGCAGGCAGAGCGGGCAGTACAAACAGTCAAACAGAGTCTTAAATGAGCCATAGAAGGCTCACTCCAAACCCGCCTGCCGCGAGTACTGCTCAGCTGCCGCACGAGACCCCACTCGCTCACTGGGGTGCCCCCGGCTGAGCTACTCATGAAAAGGACATTTAAAACCAGACTCTCGCTGGTTCACCCCAACCTGCATGATCAGGTAGAGAGCAGGCGGCAGCAACAAAATGTAAACGATGGTCATGTCACTGTGTCACGGGAAATTGATCTGAATGACCCTGTGTATGTGCTAAACTATGGACATGGTCCCAAGTGGATCGCGGGCACGGTGATAGCTAAAGAAGGAAGTAGGGTGTTTGTAGTCAAACTAAACAATGGACAAATTTGCAGAAAGCACCTGAACCAAACGAGGCTGCGGTTCACAGATTGTCCTGAACAACCCACAGCAGACACCACCTTTTTCGAGCCCACAACACACACCCAAAGGATCAACGACACCACCCCAGACCAGAAAATCGAACCCATCACGCCCAACGGCCCAGCAAGCCCAGGCTCACCCAACAGCCCTGCAGGGCCAACAACACGCCAGCCCAGCCAGGGCACAGCCAACACACCAGAACAGACATTTGTACCGAGGCGGTCCACCAGGGAAAGAAAGGCTCCCGACTGCCTCACCTTGTAAATAGTTTTCACTTTGACTTTGCAGGGGAGTGATGTTGTGTATCTGTAATGCATGCACTCCCATGTTCCGCCACCAATGAGTGCATCCCCTGAAGTCCCAAGGGATCCCAGCATCCCTTGGGAGCACTGTATATAAGCTGACCCCTAAGGCCTGTTCCTCACTCTGGAGTGTGTGAATAAAGACTGAGGTCACTGTTACTTTAACCCCGCTGTGTGCAGTCTCATCTGTGTTAGGAACACAATATTTCCTTTATTGAAATCCATTTGCCACAGTTTTGCCCACTCACTTAATCTATTAATATCTCTTTTTGTAATTTCTCTCCTCCTCTTTCCAATCTTGATTGCGTCCTGCATTGTAGGACTTGTCCCATCACCTCGGCTTCTCAAGTTCAAATTTGTAAAAAACATGGCTGCATGATTTGCGTTGGATATCACCAGCCAGGTCAGGCAGAGTGAGGCACTGAACTCTACACAAAACACCAGAGCCAGTGACAGATGTAATAATGCATTTATATGATCTGCACTTCATTATTTAACCAATACATTATAAATCAATCTCGTTGTAGTTGGACACACATTGAATATTTAGTAGGCAATAGCTGCAATCCTTTCAGCTGCGATGTTACCAAGTCTTACATTGTAGATGACTGACAAGGTAATAGATAATTCGGAACAAATTTAGCTCAAATATTTCATGGTTAATGATGGTGTGTAGTTCCTAAAAGAATATTCAAATATAAATCAACCTGCTGATGCAGTCAATCTTGGACTGAATATTCATATAGTTATTATATTTTGTTTCACTTGCAGGGATGAGTAAAAAGTCTTGTGTGATTTATTAACGGCCACTCTACCTTAATTATAATTAAGGTGCTGAGCTGAAAAGCCACATACTGTTGGAATCAGTTTATACACATGCCCAGCTGCGCTGTCCTGTTATCTTGCTGTTATGAAGCATTCTATGCAAATGTGTCTGCACTTCTCCCCAGGGTGTTGAGTATCTGTTAAGCCATTCTTTTTCATCCAACTCCACACAATTTTATTGGATTAACCCATTTGAAAAGTTTGCCAAAATGTTAAGAGTGACCTTTATTAAGTACTTTAATCCCCCCTCCATGTTGGATTAAGAAACCTTTGACCTTGAGCACCCAGAACATCCTCCCCCTCCCCCTATTCCACTACATGACAACAATGACCACACTTCAAAAGTACTTGATTTTTTTCTTGAACAGTATTTTTATTTCTATAATCTGTCAATGTTAACAACGATACAGAATTGACCATTTTAATTAATCAATAATTAGACAAATTATAATTAAATATTACTGAATATCAATTTTTTAAAAACTTACTTTTCAATGTTATTTTCAAATTCAGAAACCATGTGGCTTTTTAAATTACAGTAAGGCACTGGGTAAACCATCATTTGCCCCAAGAATTATCTACTTTCTTTCCAGTTATCATTGGAGCACAGCCGGAATACATTCCTATTTGGTCCATTATGTTGTGGTCTGATCAGTTAGTGGACGATCAGGACCGTCCACTTAACTACTCTACAGGAAGAAGTCAGTCTTGACCATCAACATTTTGTATACTTAAAATATTTTGAGATGTTCAACAGTTGTCATGAGTTGTTAATTAAATATTTTAAAAATATTTGCACAATTACGAGATCTAATAACATTTATTACTTTCATAAAGTCAGTAGGTAAACTGCTCATTTTATAATCCAGACTTCTTTTCTTCCAGAATCGTTTGTTTCTTCAATGAGCGGGTAGGGCCTATTTGTCCAACTTGCCAATGTTCTTGTTGAATCACAAGTGTCTGGGATTCATGGCACATTTTCAGACAGTTTTTTGAAGACATGTTTCCTTTGCTCTATGGTCATTTTTTCACAGCTCTCCAACACATTAGCTACTAGCAATGTATGCTTAATTGTTTTGGCTTTTACCCATATCCATCCATTCATTCCAATCACTATCTCAAATGGATACAATTCTCCGAGCTGTAAAACACTTTGGGATGTCCTGAGGTCATGAAAGACACTATATAAATGCAAGTGTTTCTTTTTTCTTTCAATAAAACATAAACATATAATATGTTTGACAAAATAGACCTCTACAGCCTTTACACACTCCATTAAGAATAAAGCAAGTCATATCACAATATACTAAGCTTAAGTGAAACATAAATTATATCACGATATATTATGCTTCTAAGAAACATATTTGCATGGGACCCCTTGAGCACAACTCCCATAGGCCCATGAATTAATCTTCCCCTGCCCCTGCGTAATATTCCATTCATTCCACAATCTACAAGTTTCTAATTATCTCATGATATCATTGGTAAGGATTCCATACAGCTGAGTCATCCCATCCTGTTTTAATACTTCCTATTCTGCTTTCCACACCAATTTTCTCTTAACCCTATCCATTCCTAACTGCATTGCTTCCTTGCTGTGGAAGCTGAGTCATTGAATAAATTTAAGACAGAGATAGACAGTTTCTTAACCGATAAGGGAATAAGGGGTTATGGGGAGCGGGCAGTGAAGTGGACCTGAGTCCATGATCGGATCAGCCATGATCGTATTAAATGGCGGAGCAGGCTCAAGGGGCCATATGGCCTATTCCTGCTCCTAGTTCTTATGTTCTTATGGTACGTGTGGCTGGTTTCCCCTTTCCTAATCCAGATACATTGAGGCCAACTGTCATGCCACATGTCAGCCCAAGGTGGGATCAGCGAACTCAACACAGACCAGGGATCGGGCCTGGAATTTTCATATGGACCATATGGTTGAACTACTGGAATAATTTACTGATCTATCAAAAGAGGATCTTCTGTTGCTTCTCATGCTTATAAAAAATCTGCAATACCTTGTACTTTCCTAAAATGATGGCCATGTTAACCTACAATGGTCATGTACAAAACCAACTTGCCCTCCAAGTCATACTCCATCCTGACTTGGAAATATATCACGGTTCCTTCATCGTCGTTGGGTCAAAATCCTGGAATGCCCTCCCTAACAGCACCGTTAGAGTACCTTTACCATGCGGACTGCAGCGGTTCAAGAAGGCGGTTCGTTCACCACCACCTCAAGGACAATTAAGGATGGGCAATAAAAATTAGTGGCAGCTGTCGTCACGTGAGCGAGGAGTCCGGGGAGTTCATGGAGGCGGGTGTTCATTGGTGAGGCAGGAGATCGAGGAGCCAGAGGCCTATAAAGACCCATGAGCGAGGAGTCCGGGGTGTTCGTGGAGGCAGGACTTCATTGGTGAGACGGGAGATCGAGGAGCCAGAGGCCTATAAAGGCCCATGAGCGAGGAGTTCGGGGCGTTCGTGGAGGCGGGAGTTCGTTCGTGAGGTGGGAGATCAAGGAGCCAGTGACCTATGAAGGCCCGTGAGCGAGGAGTTCGGGGAGTTCGTGGAGGTGGGAGTTCATTCGTGAGGCGGGAGATCAAGGAGCCAGAGACCGATGAAGGCCCGTGAGCGAGGAGTCCGGGGAGTTCGTGGAGGCAGGAGTTCGTTCGGGAGGACCAGCCGGTGCAGCTGGAGCAGGGAGGCAAAAAATAAGTAGAAAGAAATCGAAAGGTGACATTATAGCCAAGGGAGTAAGTGATTGGTTGGTGATTGGTGAGTAGTTTTTCTTTTTCTTTTCTTTATCAGTAAGTAACATTTTAACATTGTTGTTGCCCAATTAGATTAATCTAAGGATTAAGTCATGGCAGAAGAGATCGGACACGTGTTATGCCCCTCCTGTACTATGTGGGAAGTCAGGGAAGCTTCCAGTGTCCCTGACAACTTCGTGTGCGGGAAGTGCATCCGCCTGCAGATCCTGACGGACCACATTGCGGAACTGGAGCTGCGGGTGGATTTCCTCTGGAGCATGCACGATGCTGAGAATGATGCGAATAGCACATTTAGTGGTTGGTCTTACCGCAGGTAAAGGGTCCACAGCCAGATAGGGAATGGAAGACCAACAGGAAGAGCAGTTCAAGGAAGGTAGTGCAGGGATCCCGTGCGGTCATCTCCCTGCAAAACAGATACACCGCTTTGAGTACTGTTGAGGGGGATGACTCATCAGGGGAGAGCAGCAGCAGCCAAATTCATGGCACCTGGTATGCTGCACAGGAGGGCAGGAAAAAGAGTGGGAGAGTGATAGTGATAGGGGATTCAGTTGTAAGGGGAATAGATAGGCGTTTCTGAGGCCGCAACCAAGACTCCAGGATGGTAAGTTGCCTCCCTGGTGCAAGGGTCAAGGATGTCTCGGAGCGGGTGCAGGACATTCTGAAAAGGGAGGGTGAATAGCCAGTTGTCGTGGTGCCCATTGGTACCAACGATACAGGTAAAAAAACGGGATGAGGTCCTACGAGACGAATTTAGGGAGCTAGGAGTTAAATTCAAAAGTAGGACCTCAAAAGTAGTAATCTCAGGATTGCTACGAGTGCCACGTGCTAGTCAGAGTAGGAATCGCAGGATAGCACAGATGAATACATGGCTTGAGCAGTGGTGCAGAAGGGAGGGAATCAAATTCTTAGGGCATTGGAATCGGTTCTGGGGTGATGGGACCAGTACAAATCGGACGGTCTGCACCTGGGCAGGACCGGAACCAATGTCCTAGGGGGAGTGTTTGCTAGTGCTGTTGGGGAGGAGTTAAACTAATATGGCAGGGGGATGGGAACCTACGCAGTGAGACAGAGGGAAATAAAATTGAGTCAGAAACAAAAGATAGAAAGGAGAATCGTAAAATTGGAGGGCAGAGAAACCCAAGGCAATAAACAAAAAGGGCCACACTATAGCAAAATTCTAAAGGGGCAAAGTGTATTAAAAAGACAAGCCTGAAGGCTCTGTGCCTCAATGTGCAGAGTATTCGGAATCAGGTGGTCGAATTAACTGCGCAGATAGCAGTTAATGGTATGATGTAGTTGGCATCATGGAGACATGGCTCCAGGGTGACCAAGGCTGGGAACTCAACATCCAAGGGTATTCAGCATTTAAGAAGGATAAACAGAAAGGAAAAGGAGGCGGGGTAGCGTTGCTGGTTAAAGAGGAAATTAATGCAATAGTAAGGAGGGACATTAGCCTGGATGATGTGGAATCTGTATGGATGGAGCTGCGGAATTCCAAAGGGCAGAAAACGCTAGTGGGAGTTGCGTACAGACCACCAAACGGTAGTAGTGAGGTTGGGGACAGCATCAAACAAGAAATAAGGGATGTGTGCAATAAAGGTACAGCAGTTATCTTTAATCTACATATCGATTGGGCTAACCAAACTGGTAGCAATGCGGTGGAGAGGGATTTCCTGGAGTGTATTTGGGATGGTTTTCGAGACCAATATGTCGAGGAACCAACTGGGTGATGTGTAATGAGAAGGGACTAATTAGCAATCTTGTTGTGTGAGGCCCCTTGGAGAAGAGTGACCATAATCTGGTAGAATTCTTTATTAAGATGGAAAGTGACACAGTTAATTCAGAAATTAGGGTCCCGAACTTAAGGAAAGGTAACTTCGACGGCATGAGGCGTGAATTGGCTAGAATAAACTGGCAAAGGATACTTAAAGGGTTGAGGGTGGATAAGCAATGGAAAACATTTAAAGATCACATGGATAAACTTCAGCAATTGTACATCCCTGTCTGGAGTAAAAATAAAACTGGGAAGGTGGCTCAACCATAGTGTTAAAGCCAAGGACGAGGCATATAATTTGGCTAGAAAAAGCAACAAACCTGAGGATTGGGAGAAATTTAGAATTCAACAGAGGAAGACTAAGGGTTTAATTAAGAGGGGAAAAATAGAGTACGAGAGGAAGCTTGCAGGGAACATAAAAACTGACTGTAAAAGCTTCTATAAATATGTGAAGAGAAAAAGATTAATGAAGACAAACTTAGGTCCTTTGCAGTCAGATTCAGGTGAATTTATAATGGGGAACAAAGAAATGGCAGACCAATTGAACAAATACTTTGGTTCTGTTTTCACGAAGGAAGACACAAATAACCTTCCGATTGTACTATGGGATAGTAGGTCTAGTGAGAAGGAGGAACTGAAGGATATCCTTATTAGGCGGGAAATTGTGTTAGGGAAATTGATGGGATTGAAGGCCGATAAATCCCCGGGGCTTGATGGTATGCATCCCAGAGAACTTAAGGAAGTAGCCCTAGAAATAGTGGATGCTTTGGTGATCATTTTCCAACAATCTATTGACATTGGATCAGTTCCGATGGACTGGAGGGTAGCTAATGTAATACCACTTTTAAAAAAAGGAAGGATAGAGAAAGCAGATAATCATAGACTAGTTAGCCTGACATCAGTAGTGGGGAAAATGTTGGAATCAATCATTAAGGATGAAATAGTAGCGCATTTGTAAAGCAGTGACAGGATTGGACCAAGTCAGCATGGATTTATGAAAGGGAAATCATGTTTGACGAATCTTATGGAATTTTTTGAGGATGTAACGAGCAGAGTGGACAATGGAGAACCAGTGGATGTGGTGTATTTGGACTTTCAAAAGGCTTTTGACAAGGTCCCGCACAAGAGATTGGTTGGCAAAATCAAAGCGCATGGTATTGGGGGTAATGTACTGACATGGATAGAGAACTGGTTGGCAGACAGGAAGCAGAGAGTCGGGATAAACGGGTCCTTTTCAGAATGGCAGGCAGTGACTGGTAGAGTGCCGCAGGGCTCAGTGTTGGGACCCCAGCTCTTTACAATATACATCAATGATTTGGATGAAGGAATTGAGTGTAATATCTCCAAGTTTGCAGATGACACGAAACTGGGTGGCGGTGTGAGCTGTGAGGAGGATGCTAAGAGGTTGCAGGGTGACTTGGACAGGTTAGGTGAGTGGGAAAATGCATGGCAGATGCAATATAATGTGGATAAATGTGAGGCTATCCATTTTGGGGGCAAAAACACGAAAGCAGAATATTATCTGGATGGCGGCAGATTAGGAAAAGGGGAGGTGCAACGAGATCTGGGTGTCATGGTTCATCAGTCACTGAAAGTGGGCATGCAGGTACTGCAAGCCGTGAAGAAGACAAATGGTTTGTTGGCCTTCATAGCTAGGGGATTTGAGTATAGGAGCACGAAGGTCTTACTGCAGTTGTACAGGGCCTTAGTGAGGCCTCACCTGGAATATTGTATTCAGTTTTGGTCTCCTAATCTGAGGAAGGACGTTCTTGCTATTGAGGGAGTGCAGCGAAGGTTCACCAGACTGATTCCAGGGATTGCTGGACTGTCTTTTGAGGAGAGACTGGATCAACTGGGCCTTTATTCACTGGAGTTTAGAAGGATGAGAGGGGATCTCATAGAAACGTATAAGATTCTGACGGAACTGGACAGGTTAGATGCGGGAAGAATGTTCCCGATGTTGGGGAAGTCCAGAACCAGGGGGCATTGTCTTAGGATACAGGGTAGGCCATTTAGAACTGAGATGAGGAGAAACTTCTTCACTCAGAGAGTTGATAACCTGTGGAATTCCCTGCCGCAGAGAGTTGTTGATGCCAGTTCATTGGATATATTCAAGAGGGAGTTAGATATGGCCCTTACGGCCAAGGAGCTCAAGGGTTATGTAGAGAAAGCAGGAAAGGGGTACTGAGGGAATGATCAGCCATGATCTTATTGAATGGAGGTGCAGGCTGGAAGGGCCGAATGGCCTACTGCTGCACCTATTTTCCATGTTTCTATGTTTCTATGTCACAAAATGTCTTATCAATCACTTCTTCGATATGTGAAAGTATTTGAAAGTTTACTCTTGAAATAGAGGTCGATCTTATCTGAATCTTCAAAATGCTAGGGTTGAGGAAAGGATGAAAGGTATCGGGTACAAAGGAATTCCTGGATCAACAGCAGAGATCCTGGGATAATTTTTCCCGTCACTGCCTGGGCAGTAATCCTGTCTGACTGTTGTAGAACCCACCTGACCGGGTGGACAATCTACTCCACCTTGTTAGTACCCAGGCGGTGAAGGTGCAAATGATCCTGTGCTTCGTTTGAGAAAAACAAAGTGCTCTGGATCACAATGACAGTGTGCTTTCACCTCAACCACATTTCCAACACACTGAGTGAAGTGCAAGGACTCACGCACGGAATGCCATCCTCTTTTGATAAAAAACGGGAGAATGCCGATATTTTCCACCGTGAGCAACCTGCTGACAAAATCCTGTTGCATAAATCATACAATTTAAAGGTGCACGATCGGGCGAGTTTGCTAATTATGCAGAAAAAGAGTCTTTTTCATTAAAGGAGGAATTTCACTCCCGCAGTGATCAGACTGCCCCAATCCATTATGGTTTGAAATCACGCTGTACAATATTGGTTAAAAAATGCATGAATCCCTAAGTGTAACATTCCTTCATCTGTTCGTTCAGGGAAGGCATCAGGCAATTTATTTTAACTTAAAAACAGAAAATGGTGCAAATACACAGTAGTTCCACCAGCATCCGAAATAAAGTGAAGATCCTCCATCCCATTAGCAGGGTCTAATCCTGAAATGTTAGCCCATCTTTCCTCATTTCAGATGCTGACAGATCTGGTGTGCATTTTCCACTACGTTTCAGCTTTCGCTCCGTGGTTGCACTCTCGCCTGTTAGTCTGAAGCACATTGCAGAAGTTTGAGCATAGCAGATGAGATGTTAAACTGTGGCTCCACCTAACCTCACAGAATTTTTTGTGGGACCATGCTGTGTGCAATTTTGGTTACTTTGTTTCTTACATGACAACAGTGACTACACTTCATCGTACTTCATTGGATGTGAAGTGCTCTGAGATAATGACCAGATAATCTGTCTCAGTGATGTTGTTTGAGGGATAAATATTGGCCAGGACACCAGGGAGAGCTCCCCTGCGGGATCTCGGTTCAACATCTCATATGAAAGACAGCACCTCCGACAATGCCGCCTTCCCGCTGCGCAGTGCTGGAGATTCAGCCTAGATTTTGCGTTCAGGTCTGTGGAGTGAGACTTGAACCGACAACTTCTGACTCAGAGGCAAGAGTGCTACCACAGCATTCGGCTGACATCTGCTTTCATTTTAGCACGCTGCCGATGAAGGTTGGAGATGCCACCATCTGTGAGGTGTCAAATAAACATTCCCCATCACAGTACTTGAAAACCTCAAGCAGTACCACAGCAAAGAGTTAGCTGAACAGCGTTGGGGGAGGAACACAACCTTGTTTAACACCGTTAGTGATCACAAATGGGGATGACACATGACCTTGATCTATTACTCAGGGCATCATACAACATATAATTAACATGCAATGTTCACAAATCTACCAGTGTAGCTGAACGGTAGACGAGTCTCCCACAGTGCTTCACAAGTCACAGAATCAAATGAGCTTGTCAAGTCAACAAAAAAACACATGAAGGTCCGTTGATCTTCTCCCTACACTTTTTCTCGATATGGCGGGCTGAGAAAATTCTGCTGGATATTCCACAACCAGCCTGAAAGCTGCATTCGCTTGAGTGGAAAATTGTTTTCCACCAGTTGTTCATTCAGTCGTCAGAGCGTAATGCTGGCAAATATTTTACCCGATACCAATGAAGTGAAATTGTGCAGTGACTAACGGAACATTTGCCCTTGCAGAGCTGCACAATGTTGAGAGCTTTGCTATCTTGCGGCACAGTCGTATGAAACATAGAAACATAGAAAATAGGTGCAGGAGTAGGCCATTCGGCCCTTCTAGCCTGCACCGCCATTCAATGAGTTCATGGCTGAACATGCAACTTCAGTACCCCATTCCTGCTTTCTCGCCATACCCCTTGATCCCCCGAGTAGTAAGGACTACATCTAACTCCTTTTTGAATATATTTAGTGAATTGGCCTCAACAACTTTCTGTGGTAGAGAATTCCACAGGTTCACCACTCTCTGGGTGAAGAAGTTTCTCCTCATCTCGGTCCTAAATGGCTTACCCCTTATCCTTAGACTGTGACCCCTGGTTCTGGACTTCCCCAACATTGGGAACATTCTTCCTGCATCTAACCTGTCTAAACTCGTCAGAATTTTAAATGTTTCTATGAGGACCCCTCTCATTCTTCTGAACTCCAGTGAATACAAGCCCAGTTGATCCAGTCTTTCTTGATAGGTCAGTCCCACCATCCCGGAAATCAGTCTGGTGAACCTTCGCTGTACTCCCTCAATAGCAAGAATGTCCTTCCTCAAGTTAGGAGACCAAAACTGTACACAATACTCCAGGTGTGGCCTCACCAAGGCCCTGTACAACTGTAGCAATACCTCCCTGCCCCTGTACTCAAATTCCCTCGCTATGAAGGCCAACATGCCATTTGCTTTCTTAACCGCCTGCTGTACCTGCATGCCAACCTTCAATGACAGATGTACCATGACACCCAGGTCTCGTTGCACCTCTCCTTTTCCTAATCTGTCACCATTCCGATAATAGTCTGTTTCTCTGTTTTTACCACCAAAGTGGATAACCTCACATTTATCCACATTATACTTCATCTGCCATGCATTTGCCCACTCACCTATGTTCCCAGGTTTTGGCTGATTTGTTACATGCTTCCTGATTGAGCCGCACAGACCGGGAGGTTAACTCCTAGCCGATGTTCAGTCAAGCCAGGGACGCTTAGATTGAGCTGGGAGGTTAAGAAAAAACATAACCAGGGTTCCTGTTGCAGACCAATGTGCAGCCATCAGGTGACGCCATCCATGGTGGAATAGTCTGCCAATGCTCACTGCCTCGGCTCGCACAGGAAGATTGAGCATCAAGGTCCCCGGGCATGAGTTGCTGCCTTAAGGAGAAATTGAGGGAATGAGACCAATGGTAGTGCCTCTCCCGCCCTGGCTGACATCAGCAAACTCAGCACAGACCAGGGATTAAAACTGAGACCTTCCAACAAAACTTTCATCTGAATCCTTGGATGAAGTAATGGCTTGAATCATGTCGAACTGCTTTACTCGTCAGTAAATTTGTTGATGAAGCT
This sequence comes from Pristiophorus japonicus, assembly GCF_044704955.1. NCBI lineage: Eukaryota > Metazoa > Chordata > Chondrichthyes > Pristiophoridae > Pristiophorus > Pristiophorus japonicus. The sequence goes on along the minus strand of NC_091977.1, from coordinate 498,435,191 downwards.
GGAGTTTATCAATGAATTCAGTGACTGAAGTTGTATAAATAGCAGCTCAGTTTCAAACAGATAGCAGGTTCCTGCATCTGAAACATTTCCTTCAAACTGAAGTGCTGTTGTCTCACATGAATTGTACTCCAGTGATATCAGGTTCCATTTTACAGCAGATTACAGTGAAATAGCATGCCTTTTATATATTATATATGAGACTTGTGGTATATATTAAAAACACTGCTTATTGAAAGTCTTACCATTGGCAATGCAATACAAACTATCACCTTGTGAATTTGTACTGCATAACCTAATGTCACATTTAGAATTAGTGCAAAAGCAAAATATTGCGGATACTGGAATCTGAAATAAAAACAGAAAATGCAGGAAATCTCAGCGGGTCAGGCAGCATCTGTGGAGAGAGAAACAGAGTTAACGTTTCAGGTCGATGACCCTACGTCAGAACAGGCAATAGTTCGAAATGTAACAGATTCATAAGGAAGTGCTAAGACCCTTAAAGGGGGAGGGGTGGGGGCTGGAAAGAACAAAAGGGAAAGCCTGTGATAGGGTAGAAGGTAGAAGAGATTTGAGAGACAAAGGGGGATGATGGATCGAATTGAGATGGTAATGGCACAAGTTCTGAAAAAAAAATGAGTCTAGATAGGGTATGAATGGCGGAATAATTACCAGCTCCCACCACATTGACCGCTGAGCCCCCGACCGCATGGCCCTGACCCGAGTGGCCATGACTTGAGCAGCCCCTCGGGCCAAGTGGCCCTGACCCCTGAGTGGCCCTGACCCCTGAGTGACCCCGAGCGTCGAGCGGCCCCGACCCGGCAAGCGGCCGAGAGGGAGGGGGGAAAGTGAGATCGAGACAGCCTGGCAGGGGTGGGGAGAGAGAGAGAGAGAGAGGTGGTTCTGGCGGGGGCGGGGGGAGGGGGGTCGGAGAGAGCATGGTGGGGGGAGAGAGAGAGAGAGAGAGCGGTGGTTCTGGCGGGGTGGGGGAGGGGGGTCGGAGAGAGCATGGTGGGGGGAGAGAGAAAGAGAGCGGTGGGGGCCCGGGGGGAAAAGAGCAGTGGGGGAGAGGGAGAAAAAGTGGTGGGGGGGAGAGAGAGCAGTGCATCGGGGGGGAGGAGAGAGAGCATGGGGGGAGAGAAAGAGACCATGAGGGGGAGAGAGAGAGAGACTGTGGGGGGAGTGAGAGAGTGCGTGGGGGTGTGGGGCGAGAGAGAGGGTGGGGGAGGGGGTGCCTGGGATGGGATGAAGGGAAAGCCTGGGGGAGGGGGAAGAGAGGGAGCCTGTGGGGTGGGGAGGAGAGAGAGCCTGGGGTGGGAGGGAGTGAGAGAGAGAGAGAGCGTGGGGGGGAGGGAGAGAGAAAGAGAGAGAGAGAGTGTGGAGGTGTGGGAGAGAGAGAGGGTGGGGGAGGGGGTGCCTGGGATGGGATGAAGGGAAAGCCTGGGGGAGGGGGAAGAGAGGGAGCCTGTGGGGTGGGGAGGAGAGAGAGCCTGGGGTGGGAGGGAGTGAGAGAGAGAGAGAGCGTGGGGGGGAGGGAGAGAGAGAGCGAGAGAGAGAGTGTGGAGGTGTGGGGAGAGACAGGGGGTGGGGGAGGGGGTGCCTGGGATGGGATGAAGGGAAAGCCTGGGGGAGGGGGAAGAGAGGGAGCCCGTGGGGTGGGGGGGGGGAGAGAGAGCCTGGGGTGAGAGGGAGGGAGTGAGAGAGAGAGAGAGCATGGGGGGGAGGGAGAGAGAGAGAGCATGGGGGGGAGGGAGAGAGAGAGAGCGTGGGGGGGAGGGAGAGAGAGAGAGAGCGTGGAGGTGTGGGGAGAGAGAGAGGGTGGGGGAGGGGTGCGGGGGGTGGTCGGTGGGAGATAAAGCTTGGGCTGGGTGGGAGGTGGGGAGAGAGGGAGAGAGAGAGCCTGGGTGGGGGAGGGGGGATGGGAGAGAAAGCCTGGGGTGGGTGTGAGGTGGGGAGAGAGAGAGCCTAGGTGGGGGGGTGGGGAGAGAAAGCCTGGGGTGGGAGGGAGGGAGAGTCTGCGGGGGGTAGAGAGAGAGCCTAGGGAGGAGGGGGAGAGAGAGAGGGACACGGGTGGAGGGGATCGGAGGGAAGATAGGGAACTCAGGGAAGACGGATCACGTTGTTACAACCTTCTACAAGGGACATCGTTGGAGTGGATGACATCCAGAAATCACTGTACTGTCACTATTCACTTCATACCTAATAAACCGGTTAACAATTTGTACATAATGCCCCATCTATGGTGCGGGGGTGGGGTTGTAAGGTCATACACTTGCGCTGGTGTAAGTAGGGACTTCAGCTGGGGGAGGGATGCACTTGCGCTGCGGTAAGGGACTTCGGCTGGCACTTGGTGGCTTTGGGGGAGCTCTGTCCCCTGTGGCTTCCAGAAGTCAAAGTGGATCGAGTTACAATTTGCGAAGTCAGTGAGAACTTGGGATGGGCAGTTCCAGTTACACATTCCAAAGAAATTTCAGGGTGTGGCTTATCCTCCAAGGGGACCAATCAGAGACAAAGGGCGGCCATTTTTACAGTACAAATAAACGCGTCCTAAAATAAAACCTTTGCCTCATTCCATACGAAGCTCAACCAGCGGATGAGCCCAAATTGGGGCAAGAGGAAAGGGTGGTAGAAAATGATCTGTCGAGTTCGTATGAATAAGGTTGTTCGCTGCGTGCCCATTGGTAACTTTGCCCTTAGTTTCTCACAGCAGGATGAATCGTGCCTGACTTTAGTCACAAGCACTTAGTTACAGCCAACCAGAGTGAAATACCAGACAGAAATCCGTCCCCAGCAGTGCAAGCTGCTGTAAAGGAAATGCAGCACAGATATGCTTTTTAATGGTATTGTCTTTCTCAGTGGAGTGGAAAATAACCTCATCCCATCAGCAGCTAAAGGGCAGCACGTCACGCCTCAAAGAGAAATAGAACAGAGAAATCTCTTTTTCTTCTTAAAATTACCTGCCTGAGTGTTTCACACACATACCTAGCAGTTTGCGATTCTCTCTAAAGGTTTCTTTTATTGATTTGTGTACGTGCACAGTACTTGTGCGTTTATAAATCTTTATATATGGGCCAGTCGATCTTGTCCACGGTATTGCCTACAAACCAGAACAAAGATTGTCCCTCTGTTCCGGTAGCTATCTTTGCTTGTCTCCCTCTCTCAATGCCTTTTGTATTTCTATTTATCTCATATATTGTTTCTAGCTTTGCTTGTCTTTCTCTCAACCTCTCCTTCTCCTGGTCGTTTCTCTTTTCTGTGCTTCACAAGCTCAGTTTCTTCTTGAGTGGAGAGTGTTTGTAAACTTGTTTGGGTTACAACCCTCCTTGAAATTTACAGGGGCATCATTTCAAAATGCCCATATTTTTACTTATTTTTTAAACGCTCGCAGGATGTGGGTGACGGGAGCAAGGCCTTATTTATTGCCCATCCCTATTGCTTCGGGAAGGTGGTGATAGGCGGCCTTATCCGTGAACTGCTGCAGTCCTTGCAGTGAGGGTGCTCTCACAATGGCGTTAGGTAAGGAATTCCAGGACATAGACCCAGCTAAGATGAAGGAATGGCGACATATGTCGAAGGCAGGATGGTGTGTTACTTGGAGAGAAACTTGGAGGTGATCGTGTTCCCATGACGATGCTGCTCTTGTCCTCTGTGGTCACAGAGGTGGGAGGTGCCGTTGGTAATATATGAATAAGGAATGACTGAATATATCAAATGCTGCTGACCTAACACCTGTACCAGATGTTACCTGGGCAAACAGGGCAGAGATAAATGGACAGGACAGCAGCATGCGTCCAGTGCCACCTGATGTTTGTAAAATATTTTTTATTTGATAGATTTTTATGGGGTAGAAACCTGAATAATAACACAAAACTATAATCAATCTATCACTCTGCCACAGAAGATAAGCACCTTAGAATCAAAGAATCATAGAAATTTACGGCACAGAAGGAGGCCATTCGGCCCATCATGTCTATGACAGTCAAAAAAGAGCTATCCAGCACTTTCCAGCTCTTGGTCCGTAGCCGTGTATGTTACGTCATTTCAAGTTCACACCCAAGTATTTTTAAATTTAATTCCAAGTGCAAATAGCAGGAGGAGCATACAACTAATCAAGCACCCCACCCACCTGTCCCACTAACCATTCCCTACCCCACCTACGACAGAGACTACAGATCGCGCATGGAAACATAGAAACATAGAAAATAGGTGCAAAATTCGAGCCTGCACCACCATTCAATATAATTATGGCTGATCATGCAACTTCAGTACCCCATTCCTGTCTTCTCTCCATATCCCCTGACCCCAAAAGCTGTAAGGGCCACATCTAACTTTGAATATATTCAATGAACTGGACTCAACAGCTTTCTGTGGTAGAGAATTCCACAGGTTCACCACTCTCTGGGTGAAAAAGTTTCTCCTCATCTCGGTCCTATATGGCTTACCCTTTATCCTTAGACTGTGACCCCTGGTTCTGGACTTCCCCAACATCGGGTACATTCTTCCTGCATCTAACCTGTCCAATCCCGTCAGAATTTTATATGTTTCTATGAGATCCCCTCTCATTCTTCTAAATTTCAGTGAGTATAAGCCTAGCCGATCCAGTCTTTCTTCATATGTCAGTCTTGCCAATCCGGGAATCATTCTGGTGAACCTTTGCTGCACTCCCTCAGTAGCAAGAATATCCTTCCTCAGATTAGGAGACCAAAACTGCACACAATATTCAAGGTGTGGTCTCACCAAGGCCCTGTACAACTGCAGCAAGACCTCCCTGCTCCTATATTCAAATCCACTCGCTATGAAGGCCAACATGCCATTTGCTTTCTTAACTGCCTGCTGTACCTGCAAGCCTACTTTCAATGACTGATGAACCATGACACCCAGGTCTTGTTGCAGCTCACCTTGTATTAATCTGTCACCATTCAAATAATAATCTGCCTTCCTGTTTTTGCCACCAAAGTGGATAACCTCACACTTATCCACATTATACTGCATCTGCCATGCATTTGCCCACTCACATAACTTGTCCAAGTCACCCTGCAGCCTCTTAGCATCCTCCTCGCAGCTCACACTTCCACCCAGCTTAGTGTCATCTGCAAACTTGGAGATATTGCATTCAATTCCTTCATCTAAATCATTAATATATATTGTAAGTAGCTGGGGTCCCAGCACTGAACCTTGAGGTACCCCACTAGTAACTGCCTGCCATTCTGAAAAGGAGCCGTTTATTCCTGCTCGTTGCTTCCTGTCTGCCAACCAGTTCACTATACACGTCAATACATTATCCCCAATACCATGTGCAATAATTTTGCACTCTAATCTCTTGTGTGGGATCTTGCCAAACGTCTTTTGAATGTCCAAATACACCATATCCACTGGTTCTCCCTTATCCACTCTACTAGTTACATCCTCAAAAAAATCTAGAACATTTGTCAAGCATGATTTCCCTTTGATAAATCCATGCTGACTTGGACCGATCCTGTCACTGCTTTCCAAATGCACTGCTATTACATCTTTAATAATTGATTCCAGCACTTACCCCACTACCAATGGCTGGCTAGCCGGTCGATAATTCCCTGTTTTCTCTCTCCCTCCTTTTTTAAAAAGTGGGGTTACATTAGCTCCCCTCCAATCCATAGCATGGTCTCATCAGTCACCTTAGAATTCATTTTTGTGTGGAAGCATGTCATCCTTGACTTCGTGGGACTACTGAAGAAGAAGGTGTTTTAATTGTGATGAGGGTTGCTGCATCTACCACCCTTCCAGGCCATGCATTCCAGAACTCCACCACTCTTTGGGTGAAAAAGTTTCTTCTCAATTCCACTCTAATAAGAACATAAGAACATAAGAAATAGAAACAGGAGTAGGCCATACGGCCCCTCGAGCCTGTTCCGCTATTCAATAAGTTCATGGCTGATCTGATCATGGACTCAGCTCCACTTCGTCGCCCGCTCCCCGTAACCCCTTATCCCCTTATCGTTTAAGAAACTGTCTATTTCTGTCTTAAATTTATTCAATGTCCCAGCTTCCACAGCTCTCTGAGGCAGCGAATTCCACAGATTAACAACCCTCTGAGAGAAGAAATTTCTCCTCATCTCTGTATTAAATGGGTGGCCCCTTATTCTAAGATTATGCCCTCTAATTCTAGTTGCCCCCATCAGTGGAAACATCCTCTCTGCATCCACCTTGTCAAGCCCCCGCATAATCTTATACATTTCGATAAGATCACTTCTCATTCTTCTGAATTCCAATGAGTAGAGGCCCAACCTCCTCAATCTTTCCTCATAAGTCAACCCCCTCATCCCTGGAATCAGCTTTGTGAACCTTCTCTGAACTGCCTCCAAAGCAAGTATATCCTTTCGTAAATATGGAAACTAAAACTGCATGCAGTATTCCAGGTGTGGCCTCACCAATACCCTGTATAGCTAAAGTAAGACTTCCCTGCTTTTATACTCCATCCCCTTTGCATTAAAGGCCAAGATTCTATTGGCCTTCCAGATCACTTGCTGTACCTTCTATCTTTGTCCTTGGTTATTGACCTCCCTGCTAAGAAAGAAGTAAAGACTTGGATTTATACAGCACCTTTCATGACCACTGGACCTTCCAAAGTGTTTTACAGCTAAGTAATTACTTTTTGAAGTATTGTTTGAATATTTGTTTGAATTGTTTGCAGTATTGAAGTACTGTTATAATGTAGGAAATGTGGCAGCTTCCACAAACAACAATGTAATTACGACAAGATAATCTGGTTTTTTTGTGATGTTGGCCAGGACACCAGGAAAAAGTCCCCTGCTCTTCTTCGAAATAGTGATGTTATGTATTGTCCATGTACATTAAATGTATAGTTACAATGGTGCGCCACAAGGGGACCCGAAAGTACCTACGAGATAGAGTATAAAAGGCTGCCCACCACACCTGAGGGGCACTCTGGAGTTACACAATAAAGGACCAAGTTCACAGCAGTTACTACAATACCAGACTTTGTGGAGTCAGTGATTTGAGTGCTACATACATCACAAATTGGCAGTAACCTCGGCCTTGTTCGTCCTGGTTGATTTGTGAGTGAGAGTCCATGACCATCCATGATCTTCGGATCGGATGGCAGCGAAGGAAGTGTGTTTGGGGTTGGGCAGAGTAGCGGCGGCCGTCGACTCTCCCCTGCAAAGTCTGAGAGTGAGAAAGAGGCGCTGGAATCAGCAGCAGCACCGACCGAGCTGGAGAAGAGAAAAGGTCTTCGACGGGCTGCTCCAGCAGGAACCGTCGGCCCACAGGCAGAGGCGGCCGTTCACTGGGCTTGCAGCGGGAGGAGCGGTAAATCGGCAGTTTCGGGAGTGGGACTCGCTCGGTGATGTCGTGAGGGCCGGTGCTCCGAGGAACAAGGCTTGTCTAGGATCGGCTGCGGCAGTGAGGAGGTCGGCTCCAGAGGACGTGTGTGTGTGTGGCGGCTCCCGGGCAAAAAGGTCAGCTGCATGGGGTGCTCCGGAGGATGCAGCGGTGCAGGGGCCGGTACGTTGCGGCTCCCGGGTGCGTTCAGAGTGTGGCAGCTCTCTCTCTCTCTCTCTCTCTCTCGAGAGAGAGAGAGAGAGAGAGAGAGAGAGAGAGGGAGAGCAGGCAGCAGCACAGCGAGTTCAAGATGACAGCGAGCCTCGTGATAGCAGAGTTCTGCAGAGAGAGGCAGGCAGGCACCAGCAGAGCACCTAAAATGGCGGCGCCCAGTAGAAACCTTGTGGGAAAAAGAAAATGGCGTCTTAAAAGGGAAATGTACCCGGGAATCTTAAAGGGGCCTTACACCGTTGGCGGTCCCCACAAAGAGACTTTTGTAAGGGCAAGAGTGAGTCAAAATGCTTTGTATGATGACGTGATTTATGACAAGAGTTAATATTTTGATGCTAAGATGATTACTGTGATTAAAATGATTGATATGATGGATGAAAAGAATTAATATCACAATGCACAATTAAAAGGGTTAATGGATCTGTGACTAACATGACTAATGGATTAATGCGATTTCTGATTTTATGTGATTTATGCAATTGTTCAGCGGCTGCAGACAAGCCGCAAAGGCAACTATTTTCTGAGAACAGAGGCAACACACTAGTTGCCATACCCTGTCTCAGCGCAGGCCATTACCTCGGGCAAAAAGGGGCATTATGCCACCAGCACACCTCACCCAGTGGAGCTGGGATTTAATAACTGTTCAGTGTACCTGCAACTTTTTGATATAACTCTTCAACGCATCTATATGTATCATACAAATGTACTGTCTATGTGTACCTGCTTTCTACTGGAGATTATGTTTGTGTACTTGTATCACCCATGTAAGGACTGCAAATACCACATGCTTGCACTGGATCGCAAGCATAATCTCTACATGGGGGAGAAGAGGGAAGTGGATGGTCATGGGCTCACACTCACAAATCAACCAGGACGAACAAGGCCGAGGTTACCGGCAATTTGCTTTTGGAACTGGGGGGGGGAACTGAGATGTTATGTATTGTCCATGTACATTAAATGTATAGTTACAATAGTGCGCCACAAGGGGCACTGTGGTGGGAGACCCGAAAGTACCTGCGAGACAGAGTATAAAAGGTTGCCCACCACACCTGAGGGGCACTCTGGGCACTCTACACAATAAAGGACCAAGGTCACAGCAGATACTACAACACCAGACTGTGTGGAGTCAGTGGTTTGAGTGCTACATACATCACAAGTGCCTTGGCATCTTTTATGTCTGCCTAAGAGAGCAGACCGGGTCTCGGTTTAACATCTCATCTGAAAGACAGCACCTCCAACAGTGCAGCAGTCACTCAGTACTGCACTGGAGTGTCAGCCTAGATTTATGTCTGCAGTGGGACTTGAACCCACAACTTTCTGACACAGCCATATCTGGCACTGCGAAGGAAAATAGATACTTCTTATCCACTCTAACTAGGCCTCTCATAATTTTATATACCTATACCTCAATGAAGTCTCCCCTCAGCACTCCAAGGTCCCTCTGTTCCTCTACATTTATTGTGTATTCCCTTGCCTTGTTAACCCTCCCCAAATGCATTCCCTCACACTTCTCAAGATTGAAGTCCATTTGCCACTTTTCTGCCCACCTGACCAATCCATTGATAGCTTCCTGCAGTCTAAAGCATTTTTCTTCACTATTAACCACACGAAAGAAAACAAACCCAGCCTATCCAGTATTTCCTCATAGTTAAAATTCTCTAGTCCTGGCAACATCCTCATAAATCTCCTCTGTACCTTTTCTAGTGTAATCACATTTGTCCTGTAATGTGGTGACCAGAACTGCACGCAGTACTCTAGCTGTGGCCAACTAGTATTTTATACAGTTCTAACATAACCTCTCTGCTCTTATATTTTATGCCTCTGTCAATAAAGAAAATGATCCCATATGCCTTTTTAACCATCTTTTCACCTACCCTGCTACCTTCAGGGATCTGTGGACATACACTCCAAGATCCCTCTATTCCTCTACATTTCTTAGTATCCTAAAATTATTATGTATTCCCTTGCCTTGTTATCCCTCACCAAATGCATTATCTCACACTTCTGTGGATTAAATTCCATTTGCCACTTTTCCTGATGATAGCTTCATGCAGTCTACAGCTTTCTTCCTCACTATCAACCACACGGCCAACACAGTATGAACCATCCCACTGTGCTATCATGGGAGCTTAAAACTACATATGCCATGTAATCATCATCATAGGCAGTCCCTCGAAATGAGGATGACTTGCTTCCATGCCAAAAGGGATGAGTTCACAGGTGTTTCAATGAAGGACATAATATTCCAGGTCCAGAACTACATATTGAAGGGTGGAAGATGCCTGTGCGTGGGCTTTTTTAACGTGGGGTGACCGTTGCACACCAGCCACCACATGGGCTTGACAGAGCTAGGTCTTGGTCCAGTGCCAAGGATTACCCAAGACGACTGGAGGCCAGCTCTGCTGCACGGGCCTAGTGCGCACACATATCGCAGTGCGGGCTGGCCCGTGTTGCCCCTGGGCCTTGGCCTTTTCTGGCCCCGAACTCATGCCTCCCCCGGGTCCCGATCACATCCCTCTACATTCTCTCCCCGCTCCTTCACCCTGACCTCGCCGCTTCTGCTGTATCTGCCCACGCTCCAATCACCGACCTGGATCTTGATGACGCCCTCTTCGTGGCCCCGACCTGCGAGAGACCATCAGCGGCAGGTTGGGGCCATAAAAGGAGCAGCGAGCGGCGGCCCCTGGACAGCGTGGCAGCCCCGACCTGCGAGAAACCATCAGCGGCAGATCTGGGCCATAAATGGAGCCGCAAGCGGCGGCCATGGGCAGCATGACGGTGTACCACTGCAAGGTACAGCGCGAGCTGGTGCAGGAGGGCGACGGCAGCAATACCATGTAAAGACTGCTAGTGGAAGATATTTGACTACAATCCCTGTGGAAAATAGCATCACCACAAAAACTGCAGCAGTTCAAGGGTAAGGCCCACCATCACTACCTTTGCAGAGCAATATTGATGGGCACTTGATAACATCATCAATCAAACTTCAATCTGTCTTCAAGGGTGGTTTGTAACAACAGCACTGAGTTTGAACCAGTCCACACCCAGTTCTGAGACCCGACTCCACTCCTTAACACTGCAGAGACTAAGGCCGTGATTCTGCGGGCGAGTGACGGGTAGGTTGGGAAAATGTTTTTTTTTGACAGCGGGTTGGGAACCCACTGTCAGTCCGCCGCAGTGTGCCTTTCCTAATGTCGGATCTATCAATGATGAGCAGACCCAATCGGCAGCAGCGGGGAACCCAACTAAAATCATTGGCATCGAGTTGACAATTGCTTAACAGGCTTTTTAAACTTTCCTTTTAACTTTAACTTCATGATCATGGGAACCACACTATTCAGGGACCACGGCTGCCAATCTGAGGAGTGAGTCCAATGGCTATTGCTCCAGCTGATTACTTTACAGCTTCAAATGTATAGTAAAATTTCCCACCTGACAGGTCATCACTTTCCTCAGCCACAAATTGTTTCTCAGTCCATTTCCAATAGATTCTGCAGGCTTACCGTTCTCCACTCTCCATCCACTCTTACCTCATTGGAAGAAGTCTCTTACCATTGACAGATTGCTTCTGTCATCTCTACTTCACCTGCCATCTATTCCATCAACATGGGTGGCCTTTATACTTTTTTTTTGATTTGTCCATGGCAAGACTAGCATTTATTGCCCATCCCTAATTGCCCTTGAGAAGATGGTGGTGAGCCGCCTTCTTGAACCATTTCAGTCCGTGTGGTGAAGGTATCCCCACAGTGCTGTTCGGGAGGGAGTTCCAGGATTTTTACCCAGTGACGATGAAGGAACAGTGATGTATTTCCAAGTCAGGATGGTGTGTGACTTGAGGGGAATTTGGTGGTGGTGTTCCCATGCGCCTGCTGCCCTTGTCCTTCTAGGTGGTAGAGGTCACGGGTTTAGGAGATGCTGCCGAAGAAGCCTTGGTGAGTTGCTGCAGTGTATTTTGAGGTTGGTATATACTACGTGGACAGTATGCTTGTGATGAAGGGAGTGAATGTTTAAGGTGGTGGATGGAGTGTCAATCAATTGGACTGCTTTCTCCTGGATGGTGTTGAGCTTTTTGAGTGTTGTTGGAGCTGCACTCATCCAGGCAATTGGAGAGTATTCCATCACACTCCTGACTTGTGCCTTGTAGATGGTGGAAAGGCCTTGGGGAGTCAAGAGGTGAGACACTCGCCACAGAATACCCAGCCTCTGATCTCCTCTTGTTGCTACAGTAATTATGTGGCTGGTCCAGTTAAATATCTGGTCAATGGTGACCCCCCAGGATATTGATGGTGGGGGATTCGGCAATGGTAATGCCGCTGAATGTCAAGGGATGCTGTTTAGATTCTCGCTTGTTAGAGATAGTCATTGCCTGGAACTTATTTGACGCAAATGTTACTTGCCACTTATCAGCCCAAGCCTGAATGTTGTCCAGGTCTTGCTATATGCAGGCATGGACTGCTTCATTATCTGAAGCGTTGTGAATGGAACTGAACACCATGCAGTCATCAGCGAACATCCCCACTTCTGACCTTATGATAGAGGGAAGGTCATTGATGAAGCAGCTGAAGATGGTTGGGCCGAGGACACTGCCCTGAGGAACTCCTGCAGAGATGTCCTGGGGCTGTGATGATTGTCCTCCAACCACCACAATCATCTTTCTTTGTACTAGGAATGACTTCAGCCAGTGGAGAGTTTTCCCCCTGACTTCCATCAATTTCAGTTTTACAAGGTACATGGGCTCCTTGATGCCACACTTGCTGCCTTGATTTCAAAGGCAGTCACTCGCACCTCACCTCTGGAATTCAGCTCTTTTGTCCATGTTTGAACTAAGGCTGGGATGAGGTCTGGTGATGAGTGGCCCTGGCAGAACCCAAACTGGGCATCAGCTTGGTCGCTATGGGGATGTGATAATGTAGATAGAGAGAGAAGGATGGGTGGAGGTGAAAGGAAATATGGTGTGAGTAAAGATGTGCAGGAGTAGGATAGGGAAGACAGTATGATGGGGATGTGATGAGAGGCACAGGAGGATGAGGTTGAGTGTGGCTTTGTACTAACGTTTCGTGATCTAATGAGATCATTGAAAGATTTGTGCCACTGCATCCAGGTTCTCCTGATGACATCCTTCCTTGTGACCTCTTGTGCAATGTGCAACCAAATAATGTTGGTCTCCTGGGGTAGTCTATTCCACCATGGGAAGGGAAGGTGACCTCCCTGCCTGCTGTGACTCCCTCTGTAAGCAGATGGATGGAGTAATTGGCAAACCTGGGTACAGCTCTGCACCTCTGTGCAGTGATTGCCAGTGATTGCAGCACTTCAATGCTGTGGAGCACTGACAGCACAAACATCAAAAGTAAGATGGCCACGGTCCCTTTGAGGAAACCGGCTCAAGAAGCATCATGAATGACATCACCAGACCCACTCTTTCTAATTGGGCCAGGAAATGCATTGGGCAGGCTTAATAAGCCCCATTAAGGTAAGTTCATTTTCCAGAATGGGATGAAGCCACAGCGGAGCCTGAACCTGCCACCGACATTGCCCGCACCAGACCAGCCAAGGTAAGGAAAATCTCTGCCTAAATGTTGGCCCCAAATCACCAGCTGCAAGAAACAAACCAACCCTAATCTGCACTCGTGACCATTTGGCAGGAGTGACTTTATATGAGATGAATTCACTAGAGCTGTTACAGAGTTATGGCACCAGCCTGTTCTCCATCCCATGCAATCATGGGAGCTTAAAACTACTTTTACCAGTATTAATGCTGCGACTGGGAGACACTTGACCACATAAAATCCCTGTGGAAAATTGCAGTTCCTTCAAAAGGATGAAATAAACTTTTCTTCTCTGTGTATTGTGTCCTCCCCAACTTAAACTCTATCCGTTGGCAAGCTTTACATTTCACTTGCAGAGGTAACCACATCAGTATAGACTTAGATGGTCAATTCCTGTCTGAGACACGATTGTTCCTGAACTGCTGGGACAATGCAAAGTTCACAAGAAAAGGAACCAGTCAAAGATGGATAGTATCGGGTGTAAGAATTGATAAATGGGGGTAATTTTATGAGTCCACACTCCACGCAGCAAGAAAGCATATCGGAAAATTGGGCACAAATTGCCCGTGAGTGTTTGAAATTGGGTGCAGTGCTTGATTGACCTTCTGATACATGGTCCCGATGGGCAAGGCTCCCCACTTTGAGTGCAGACTCGCCAAATTAGCAGTTTATTGTGAAAATGTATTTTGTTTATCTTTTAGGCAGGGCAGATAGGAACTCTGCAGAACCTTTCATCAGGAGAATAAATGAGTTTTCATGCACCACCGAAGGAGATCATTTGGTCCATTGTGCCTTTTTCAGCTCTTTAAAAAAGCTATCCAATTATTCCCACTGCCGTGCTCTTTCCCCATAGACCTGCAATGTTTTCCCTTTTGAGGTATATATCCAATTCCCCTTGAAAGTTGCTGTTGACTTTGCACCCACCACCTTTTCAGGCAGTGTATTCCAGCTCATAATAACTCACTGTGTAAAAAGATCATCCTTATCTCCTCTAGAGTATATAATGAAGTAGAACCTGTGGAAGAGCCTACTTGTTAGGCGCAGTGACTTTTATTGTATCCATTCACGGGATGTAGATGACGCCGACAAGGCAGGCATATATTGCCCCATATATTGCCCATCCTTACTTGCTCTCAAAAAAGTGGTGAGCCGCCTCTTAAATGCAGCTGAGTGGCTTGCTGGGCCATTTTAGAGATCAGTTAAGAGTCAACTACATTGCTCTGGATCTGGAGTCACATATCGACAAGACCAGGTAAGAAATGCAGATTTCCTTCCCTAAAGGACAATAGTATTGGATATTAAGGGAATCAAGGGATATGGGGATAGTGCAGGAAAGTGGAGTTGAGGTAGAAGATCAGCCATGCTCTCATTGAATGGCAGAGCAGGCTCGAGGGGATGAATGGCCTACTCCTGCTACTAATTCTTATGTTCTTATGTTAGTAAACCAGATGGGTTCCCAGCTGCTGTGGTGGGATTTGAACTCATGTCCCCTGATTCCTATTCGGTGCTTTTTAATATTATTGTTATGTCATTGTCATTGCAATAAACTCCATCACAAGTAATATGTTGATGCATTTCAATGCAACATATATTGTTACACTGTGTGTAAACAAATGGAAGAAAGGTTTTCCAAACAATCTTGGTATATCTTTAAAAAGTCAAGTTGGGGTTTTTCTGTTAACTGGTAAAAAATATACAATGAGGAAGCCAAATGAATGCTGATGGGCTACTTGTTATTTTTTTATAACCTTTTGAGTTATTCCAATCAGGCAACACAGTAGGAGCATGTTTGACAAAAACCTATTCTTCCAAAGTGGCCATACGATGAGAATCCAATGTTATTTGTGAAACATTAAATGTTCTTTCCTCTGAAATAACAGAATAAACTTTTCACTCTCTGAAACCAATGGTGCAGAAACAAAGCAGGCACTGGGGAATCAGAAAACTTTGACCAGGATGCATAACATTAGATCTGTGCACTTTAGTATGGAGTACAATTTTATTGCTGCCATTTTAGAGCGGCCAAAAGTGGCCTTGCCAAAAAGGAGACATAGCTTCATTTAAATATTATAATAAATTTAAATGAAGCCTAGTCTAATTTTTCATCTTCTTAGGACAGAATTGGGCGCGGTCTAAGGGAAATGATAGAGCTCCTAAAGTGTCTTAGCCTTTTGGCCTCTTTTTATTTAGTGTTGGCTTAACTATTACTTTTTATGAAAAATGCTTTAATTTCTTACTTCTTTCTCCAAACAGAATGCAATATGCATGTAGAACCTAAAATAGTGAAATATTGTCCACTGATTCATCAGAAAGAAATTGAAGTATTTTAAAGACTTAACAAAACAAGAAGAGTTAAAAAATGGGAGCAGATAAAAGGAGCTCTTGCAATACAGACTTTTACAGGAGCTCAAGGAGTGACAAAGCATCAAAGTTAAGAGCTCACTGCAGTTGGTTAGTCAGGTTAGTGACAGAGCTTAGATTTGAAGCACCATAAATGCAAAGGCCCGGATTTTGTGATCCGCGGCGAACGAACGGCACTTGCTGTTCACCTCGCTGACAGCTACCTACAAAACTTTGATGAGCTTTAGAGTGAAGCCGTCCTCTAATCTGGATCTGTGCGGTGCCTTCTACAGGGCAGTTGTGACATCTGTGAGCAGGCAAAGAAATAGCTAGGCTCTTCAACGAATCAGACTGAGGAATCCTCACTGAGACACACAAGGGTCGAAATTGCCCCTTCCAATATGGCCTCAGGCCACCTGAAAGTGGTGGCCATGGGGCAGTATGGAATGGCCGCCGACTCTCCATGAAGGGGCTGCCATTTTGTAAATTGCCCTTCCTCAGGAACCGCTCTGTCCGTTTTCCCACCGCAGCGTGCACGCGCTGACCCCTTACCGTCTGGCAGGGACCCCCTCACAAAATTGCCCTCCCAACATTGCCCCTTTCCTGAAATTGTCCCGCGGGAGCAGCCCTGCCACCGGCCGGAGCTTGCACTCTCTGTGAAATGGCTGCGTGGCTGCCCTTAAAGGGGAGGTGGCGTTGCCGTCAACTACATGTTTTTTTTTGTCAGCTGACTGCCAGGTCGGGCTAACAATTATGGCCGTGGGTTCAGCCAGGCTGCCTACATGCAGCCATTTTGTAAAGACATTTATATTAATTTTTATTTTTTTAAATCTCCAACACTAATTTTCTTCTGAGGGTTATGAGACACCACACTTGTAAAATTAATTGTTCCGAGCCAGAGTGGTTGTTCAGCAATAATTATCACTTATATTGACGTTAAAAACCCAGTAACTGTAAACTCCTGTCTCTGCAGTACAGACTCATACGAGGCACATGCTGAAGTCAAGGTCACTCAGGACCTGCACCTTTATTTCACAGCTCTCGACTGAGACACTTGCCTGAGACCTGTCTTTATATACCTGTGTGGAACAGGTATGCAGTGTCTCCTGCAAGTGCACTCCTGGTGGTAAGGTATGCTTGTGGTTACAGGTCATTATTAGTTACAGTCATGTATAGCATGGTAAGATACAGTTATGTACAGTAATGTGAGATACATGACATCACCCTCCCCCAAGGTCTTATTTTCTTTATAGCTTCAGTCTTTCAGGTGGTCTACGCTCTCACGTGGAGCGTCTTATTTGTGGTTCAGTTGTTTGCCTTGGTGCCTGTTTTTCTTTCGGTGTGATTGTTGGTATCTCGCCTGGGCTGTCTGTTTTGTTCAGTATGATTGTTGGTGTCTCGCCTGGGCTGTCTGTTGAGATAGCCCTTTCCTCGGGTTGTTCCCTCTGTCTGTCCACCAGGTGTGGTGTGAGTTCCACATTGTAGTCTGCCTCTGGTTCTGCAGTGTTGTTGGTGAATCTACTTTTGACTTGGTCTACATGCCTCCGGCAGGTTTGGCCATTGTCCATTTGTACCACCAGTAGCCTGTTTCCTTCCTTGCCTGCTACTGTCCCTGCAAGCCATTTGGGAGCCCTGCCATAGTTTAGCACAAACACTTTGTCCCCTATCTCATTCCACCTCCCCCTCAAATTTTGGTCATGGTACTCAGTTAGCTTACGGCGCTTTGCCTCAACGATTTCATGCATGTCTGGGAGGATTAACGAGAGCCTTGTCTTTAAGGTCCGTTTCATCAATAGTTGCGCAGGGGGAACCCCAGTCAATGAATGCGGACGAGATCTGTATGCCAGCAGCAGTCGCGACAGGCGGCCCTGCAGCGTGGGACCTTGGATTTTAAGCATGCCTTGTTTAATGATTTGCACTGCTTGCTCCGCCTGGCCATTGGAGGCCGGCTTGAACGGTGCCGTCTTAACGTGATTTATGCCGTGGTCAACTATAAAATCTTGGAATTCTATGCTGGTGAAGCACGGACCATTATCACTGACCATTATGTCAGGAATTCCGTGCGTTGCAAACATGGTTCCAAGGCTTTCCACAGTGGTGGAGGTGGTGCTCGAGTTTAAAATGGTGCATTCGATCCACTTTGAAAATGCATCGACGACTACGAGGAACATTTTGCCCATGAATGGGCCCGCATAGTCTACGTGCACCTGTGACCACGGTTTGGTGGGCCAGGGCCTCAGGGGGGCTTCGTAGGGGCATTACTGAGTTGGGCACAAATGGTGCACCATCGGACGCAGAGCTCCAAGTCCGCGTCAATGCCAGGCTACCAGACGTGGGATCTGGCTATGGCCTTCATGAGAACGATCCCTGGGTGCTCGCGGTGGAGCTCCCGGACAAATGCCTCTCTGCCTCGCAAAGGCATAACGACTCGGCTGCCCCACATCAGGCAGTCTGCTTGTAGTGATAGCTCATGCATGTGCCTATGGAAAGGTTTGATCTCCTCGGGGCAGGCATCGCGAGCCTCTGCCCCGTCACCAGTTAAAACACATCTTTTGACTAAGGATAACGCGGGGTCGCTGGTCGTCCAGGCTCTGATTTGGCGAGCCATCATGGGCGAACCTGTGGACTCAAAGGCATTGATTGCCATGACTATCTCACAGTCCTGTTCGTCAGACCCTTCCGCGGTCACCAGGGGTAGCCTGCTAAGCGCGTCGGCACAGTTGTCTGTGCCTGGTCTGTGCCTTATTGTATAGTCGCAAGACGCCAGCATGAGCGCCCACCGTTGAATGCTCACTGAGGCGTTGCCGTTTATTGCCTTGCTCTTGGATAGGAGGGACATGCGAACTTGGCCCCAAAAAGGTATTGGTGCATCTTTTTGACACCGTACACGCACGCAAGCGCCTCCTTCTCCACCATACCGTACCCGCACTCTGTCCGCGAAAGTGACCTGGAGGCATAAGCTATGTGTTGTAATTTACCCGCACCATTGACATGCTGTAAAACGCACCCAACCCCGTAAGCTGACACATCACATGTAAGAACTAGCTTTTTACCTGGATCAAAAGAAGCCAAAACACTGTTGGAACATAGAAGGTTGCATGCCTTATTGAAGGCGCGTTCCTGGGCATCCCCCCAAAACCAATCGCACCCCTTTCTGAGTAGCACATGGAGAGGCTCCAGCAGCATGCTTAAGTTCTGCATAAAGTTCCCAAAGTAATTGAGTAGCCCGAGAAAGGCGCGCAGTTCTGAGACATTCCGAGGCCAGATGAATTGCTTCGGTTTTGGATTCTGTTGGGCGGATTCCATCAGCGGCAATCCTTCTCCCAAAAATTCAACCTCGGGTGCGAGGAACAGACACTTGGATTTCTTAACTCTGAGGCCTACCCGATCCAATCGCTTTGGTACTTCCTCCAAATTGCAGAGATGGGAATCGGTGTCCCTGCCCGTGATAAGTATGTCGTTTTGAAACACAACCGTCCCCGGGATGGACTTGAGCAGACTCTCCATGTAGGTCCATTCCTCTGATGACATGGCGTGAACATCATCCCATTTCCAATTTAGTTTTGCCAGCCAGTTTCTCCCCAGCAATGCTGTGAGATTTCTGGTGACAGTCCACAGGGGAAGTCGGTTCACTGTCCCTTTGTGTGTGACTGAGAGCATGGCGCTGCCAAGGACTGGGACAATTTCTTTGATATAGGTCCTTAGTTTGGTGTCGACCCTTGTGAGTTTTGGTCTGTTGCTTTTGTGAGGCCACAGCTGTTCAAATTGTTGAGCGCTCATGAGAGATTGACTCGCTCCCGTATCCAGTCCCATGTTGACGGGTAGCCCGTTGAGTAGGACCCTCATCATTATTGGAGGCGTCTTGTTGTAAGAACAGTGTCCATTGATCGTGTTAACCCGCTGTACCTCGGTGTCCCGGGCACTGTCCCCACCGTCTTCTGGTCCGCTTTCCGACCCTTCCGATTCGTATACCAGCCGAGCTGCTGTTTTTCTGCACATGCGGGCCAGATGTTACAAAGCTTTGCTGGAGCCTTTCTATAAAGTCCTCCCAATTATCTCCAGCATTGTATTTTTCATCTGAGCTGTTGGTCGCCATTCTGTGGATTCTGTAATCCCGTAACTCGTCGCCACTGTAAAGTCCTGTCCCTGCAGTACAGACTCACATGAGGCACATGCTGAAGTCAAGGTCACTCAGGACCTGCACCTTTATTTCACAGCTCTTGAATGCCACACTTGCCTGAGACCTGTCTTTATATACCTGTGTGGAACAGGTATGCAGTATCTCCTGCAAGTGCACCTCTGGTGGTAAGTTATGCTTGTGGTTACAGGTCATTATTAGTTACAGTCATGTGTAGTATGGTAAGATACAGTTATGTACAGTAATGTGAGATACATGACAGTTACTTCAGAATGCTTGAACCCTAACTCTTTAGCCGTCTTTAGTGGGGAACTAGTGGGCAAGTATAGCAAGTTTACGCTATTGCATTCATTTCACTGCTGAGTCTATTGGCGAGGACTGCAAGAGCACACCCTGTGGAGAAGTAAGGGGACTAAAACTTCTCGGTTCTGCGCCTCCCGCTAGTGCCTTCCGGGGGGCGCTAACGGGCACAAAACTATTTTTGCCCAGGGGAGCGGCGCTACTGACTCCCACATGATTGCACAGGAGGTGGCAGAGTCGCCAATGCATTGGTGCCGTACCCCCGCTAGTAGTGCGTCTCTGGCGATTACATCATCGGCATGCAGGAGGACCCCTTTTCATTCCACAGTGGCCTCTTTCTGTCCCGTGGTGGAATTTGGCAGCTTCGCAGGTCGTGAACCAGGCTGGTCACCCAGCGCGGGATGAATCATAAAGGGGAGGTGTGCTGCGCTGCACGCCGCAATCTTTTATTTCCGTTCCCCGCCCCCCCCTTACCGGCCGGGCCGTTCGCAGCTCCTTTCATGGAGTCCAGGCCACGATCATGCAGCCCAGCACTCCGTTTCAGTGCCCGGTTGTGGCCATGACACCCCTTAGCCCTGGTGGCCCAGTGGAGTCCTTCAAAGGCCTGGCAGAGTTTGCTTTAATGGAAGGGGAGGGGCATTGAAATGTGTCAGTGCTACGCAGCGAGGCTGTGTAGCGTTCCGTGATGCACCCGCATAGCGCCTTCAAGCCCTGCCCAAAAGGAAGTGGAGTGTGAGACATTGCGCTCTACTTCCTGTGAGGGGCAGTAACGCAATTTCGCGGCCGGGGCGGGACTTCCGCGCTGGGTGAAGGAAGTGCCGTCTCGCCTCGGTTACCACCAAACGGGGCGTAACCATATTTCGACCCGGTGGTATCTCTGACAGAAACCCCCATGCAGCCTTTGAAAAGGCTGAAAGTGATGGAAATTATTAATGCGTTAAGAAAGTCTCAAACTATTTTTGACCCCGCCCTTTTAAGGGTTGCTGACATTTACATTTTCCACCCTATCTCCTTTGATAAGATCCTAGCCCCAGGCCCAATCCAGACTAGGGTTGCATATTTAATTCGGGCCAATCAAGGACGATCATGTGAGAATGTGCCAGTTCCAAATTAGCAAGTGTTGCTGTTCTTTTCTTCATTCATATTGGAAAACATACCCTCAAGTGCCCTGAACCTTTACAGTCGATGTTCTGGCCTCATCATTTTAAAATGAGTCTGACGCCTTCGTTATATTGGCAATTTTGGGACCGCTGCCCAATGTATTTCTCCACACCCTCTAGTTTCCAATTGTTGGAAAGTACAACAAAAACAACTTGTATTCATATAACGACTCTCAGACTCACAGAGGGGCAGAGTGGAATGCAGAAAGGGAGATGGAATAGATTAACGAGCAGGGTGATTGAAATCACGATTCGAAAGAGAGGTATTGAAGGAAGGAAGAGAGGCAGGGTGAAGAGTTCTAGGGACAGAATTCCATGAAGCAAGGGCATGGTGACTGAAAAACCAAAACAGTCTCTGTAGATATGAGGATGGCTGGACCATTCTGGCAGATCTGCCTTGTCGGTGGTCCATTCTCGAATTCTGGAGAAACTAGATGCAGTAAAATTACTGGTGGCTTTCTTTGGTCTGGTTGTCAGTCACTTTATCTTGTTGATGGTTGCTGTAATGATATTGTAGAGCTAATTATCTGGGCTTGTGCTGCCTGAGGGAACATCAACTACTTAGACAGCATATCAACAATTCAGAAATGCACGCTGTGCCGAGTTTTCTGACCATTATTTAGTGGATGGAAAGCTGCGTGCCCAAATTGTGCTCTTGGCTGGCAGTGTGAAGTCAGAAAGTTACTCTTTATATATAATTACAGCACCAGCGACATACTCATGCACACTCAGAGCAAAATTTCGACCTGGTAGCTGCTATATAATACACAAACTCATTATGGCTAATCCATGACACAGCACAATGGTCCCATGTCACTCAATCCTGGTTTCAGTGTGTACAAAAGAAGCAGTCAACTTATTCTCTCCCTTTTGCATGAATTTTCCACTCATTAATGTGAGGGGGTCTTCATGCTGGGGGCTGGAACACTTTCCATTTCACCCAATCTGAGCATCAAGCATTGCCAGGGGATATCTGCAGAATTACGTTTCTCTTGATCTGCTCCAACAAGCCTAATCTCAGAAGTGCACCTCTAACTGCACGATTTCAGCATTTATCTACTTCACACCAGCTATCTTTGACTTTTCTCAATGAGATTGCTAATTATTGCCAAACCAGGGCAGTTTTGTGCCATGTATCAATCCCCATTTAGAATGGACTGAGATTATCCTTTATTTTTCATATATTTTGCAGGTTCTTTTTCTTACACTGAGTTTCTTGTCAGACTTGTCATTTCAGTTTCAATGATTAAAATTCTACAGTTACACCAGTTACCTGATCCACAGAATATTGATGTTTCAAATGTAGCATAACTTCAGGGGATACTGAGGAAACAATCCCAAGAAAGTGGTTGTAGCAGACTCAACACATTGATGCCAATGGTACAAAGCAGGCAGATTTCAAGAAGAATCAACTGCTTGATGTCTTCGTAGAGTATCCATTTTATTATTTAACAAAGTGACTGAACTACTAAGCTCTATAATGTAGCCTTGTGACCTGTGAATGGAAATATTTCCCAAATGAATTATTCTAAAATTAATAAGTGCTACTTGTGATCCAAATCTCTGACTTGGCATAATTGGTAGCACTTTCACCTTTAAATAGGAAGGTTGGAAGTTTGAGCCAATTAATGGACAGGATCACATAATCTTGAATTGAGAGAGTGCTGTATTTTCTGAGATGCCATCTTTCTGAAGAGACACCAAGCTGCTCAGGATGTTAAAGATCCCAAGACACTGCTGGAAGAAGAGCAGGGAATTCTCCTGGTGTCCTAGCCAACATCACTCCCTCAAACAGTATCAATGAAATATATCTGGTCGCTCATTCATTTGCTGTTTGTGGCACTTGCCTCTACAATAATAGTAATTATACTTTAACAATATTCCATATTATAATTATAAAGCAATTTGGGTTGCCCTGAGGATGTGAAGGGCAATATAAAATATATTTTCCTTCCTTTTCTGTTCTATTCTAAGTACTTTGTAGTTACTTTTTCCTTTGGTGCAGCATTAATCAATACAGGAACCAGGCAGGAGTGAATTTATGGGAAAACTATGGACAAACATTTCAGACTAGGTATTGTATATGATTTTTCCATATTGCTACTAATCCCCGATGACACATGACTTTGGATAGATGTCAGGAAAAAAAAACATGGACAGCTTATCTAGACCGTTTTAGGAGAAAGTAACAAGGGTGGAACAGTATCCAAATTCTTGTGATGAGGAGAATCTTACTTGAAAGAGGTAGCGAAGTGTTTGTTGTGATGGAGTCATGCAAACCCAATAGTTCTAAATCAGCATCTTACTATAACCACGCTCTCCTAAAACTTCTACTTTGTGTGCAAACAAATTCCTTGTCTGCTGAGTCGAACAGAATTTAACATTTATTGATTATAGTCCGACTGCTTTGGAAACTTAAAGGTTCCACGGTATTGATTCTTTTGTTTAAAACTTTGATAAAAGTCAAGAGCCTGGCTACAACATTAATTTGCATCTGATTTTAGTGCAAAAATCCAAACTTCAGTAACAGGTTGATAGCCACAGCTAAGGACAGCCATTTCCTCATCAACATCTTTTAGCTCCTCGATGACTTGTGGACTCTGTATTGTGGATATGTTTATTTCCTTATTTAAACACGCCGCCAAAAAGAAAACCCTGATGTATTCTGTAGAGACGTATCAATTAATAGGCTTTCTGCAGCATTGTTGACATCCTTGGTGGCATTTTCAGGAAGAGTTTGATCATTTTCAGGAAGACTATGAACATTTTCAGAAGACATTTCCTAGAGAATTGTTACAAAATGTAAGCATACAATATTACGAAGGATGGGATGGATTTTAATTTCAGAATCGAGTGCAAAGCTGGCGGTAGCAGATCAGTCACCCGTTATATATTCCACCAGATTTTCCCTTTCATTCACTTCAGTGAAAAGGAAAAGGAAGTGGAGTGTACAATGGAAGGGATGATGAAGGTTCAGTCACCAAAGGGTGGGGTAAATGGATGTTTTACCTATTGGCAGGACATATGCAGGGCTCAAGGCTGTTTACCATGTAAATAAATGATTTGGACATAGGCACAAGACAAAAGAAACAAGAAGAAAGTTAGAACTTGTCTTTGTATGGCATCTTTCATGACCACTTTCCCGCACTATTCCCATATCCCTTGATTCCCTTAATATCCAAAATTCTATCGATCTCTGTCTTGAATATTCTCAACGACTGAGCCTCCACAGCCCTCTGGAGTAGAGAATTCCAAAGATTCACCACCCTCTGAGTGAAGAGATTTCTCCTCATCTCAGTGCTAAATGGCCGAGCCCTTATTCTGAGACTGTGACCTCTGGTTCTAGACTCCCCATCCAGGGGAAATATTCTCCCTACATCTACCCGGCCACCCCTGTAAGAATTTGGTATGTTTCAATGAGATCACCTCTCATTCTTCTAAACTCGAGAGATTATAGGCCTAGTCTACTCACTCTCTCCTCATAGGACAAACTCCCCATCCCAGGAATCAGTCTGGTGAACCTTCGTTGCACTCCCTCTATGGCAAGTATAGCCTTCCTTAGGTAAGGAGACCAAAACTGTATGCAATGCACCAGTTGTGGTCTCACCAGGGCCCTATATAATTGCAGTAAGATGTCTTTACATTTATACTCAAATCCTCTTGTAAGAAAGGATACTCAGCTAAAGGTTACTCTGGTAGATAGGGAATGGGTGACCGCCAGAAAGAGCAGTGGAAGGAAGATAGTGCAGGGGTCCCCTGCGGTCATCCCCCTACAAAACAGATACACTGCCTTGGGTGCTATTGGGAGGGATGACTCACCAGGGGAGGGCAGCAGCAGCCAAGTTCATGGCACCATGGGTGGTTCTGCTGCACAGAAGGGATAGAAAGAAGAGTGGGAGAGCTATAGTGGTAGGGGATTCTATTGTAAGGGGAATAGATAGACGTTTCTGTGGCCGCAATCAAGACTCCAGGTTGGTATGTTGCCTCTCTGGTGCAAGGGTCTAGGATGTCTCAGAGCAGCTGCAGGACATTTTGGAGGGGGGTGGGGGTGGCGCTGTGAACAGCCAGTTGTCGTGGTGCAAAAAGATACCAATGGTAAAAAACGGTATGAGGTCCTACAGAGGCATATAAATTGGTCAGAAAAAGCAGCAAACCTGAGGACTGGTAGAAATTTAGGAATTTAGAATTCAGTAGAGGAGGTCAAAGGGTTTAATTCGGAGAGGGGAAATAGAGTATGAGAAGAAGCTTGCTGGGAACATAAAAACTGACTGCAAAAGCTTCTATAGATATGTGAAGAGAAAAAGATTAGTGAAGACAAACATAGGTCCCTTGCAGTCAGAATTAGGTGAATTTATAATGGGCAGACCAATTGAACAAATACTTTGGTTCTGTCTTCACAAAGGAAGACACAAATAACCTTCCAGAAATACTAGGGGATAGAGGGTCTAAGGAGAAGAAGGAATTGAAGGAAATCCGTATTAGTCAGGAAATTGTGTTTGGGAAATTGATGGGATTGAAGGCCAATAAATCCCCAGCGCCTGATAGTCTGCATCCCAGAGAACTTAAGGAAATGGCCCTAGAAATAGTGGATGCATTGGTGATCATTTTCCAACAGTCTATCGACTCTGGATCAGTTCCAATGGACTGGAGGGTAGCTAATGCATTACCACATTTAAAGAAAGGAGGGAGAGAGAAAACGGGTAATTATAGACTAGTTAGCCTGACATCAGTGGTGGGGAAAATATTGCAAACAATTATTAAAGGTGAAATAACAGCGCATTTGGAAAACAGTGACAGGATCGGTCCAAATCAGCATGGATTTATGAAAGTGAAATCATGTTTGACAAATCTTGTAGAATTTTTTGAGGATGTAACAAGTAAAGTGAACAGGGGAGATGCAGTGGATGTGGTGTATTTGGACTTTCAAAAGGCTTTTGACAAGGTCCCACACAAGAGATTGGTGTGCAAAATTAAAGCACATGGTATTGGGGGTAATGTATTGATGTGGATAGAGAACTGGTTGGCAAACAGGAAGCAGAGAGTCGGGATAAATGGTTCCTTTTCGGAATGCCAGGCAGTGACTAGTGGAGTGCCGGAGGGCTCAGTGCTGGGACCCCAGCTCTTCACAATATACATTAATGATTTAGATGAAGGAATTGAGTATAATATCTCCAAGATGGCAGATAACACTAAGCTGTGTGGCGGTGTGAGCTGCGAGGAGGATGCTAAGAGGCTGCAGGGTGACTTGGACAGGTTAGGTGAGTGGGCAAATGCATGGCAGATGCAGTATAATGTGGATAAATGTGAGGTTATCCATTTTGGGGCCAAAAACACAAAGGCAGAATATTATCTGTATGGTGGCAGATTAGGAAAAGGGGAGGTACAAAGAGATCTGGGTGTCATGGTACATCAGTCATTGAAAGTTGGCATGCAGGTACAGCATTCGGTGAAGATGGCAAATGGCATGTTGGCCTTCATAGCTGGGGGATTTGAGTATAGAAGCAGGGAGGTCTTACTGCAGTTGTACAGGGCCTTGGTGAGGCTTCACCTGGAATATTGTGTTCAGTTTTGGTCTCCTAATCTGAGGAAGGACATTCTTGCGATTGAGGGAGTGCAGCGAAGGTTCACCAGACTTATTCCTGGCATGGCAGGACTGACATATGAGGAGAGACTCGATCGACTAGGCCTGTATTTACTGGAGTTTAGAAGAATGAGGGGGGATCTCAAAGAAACATATAAAATACTGACAGGACTGGACAGATTAGATGCAGGAAGAATGTTCCCGATGTTGGGGAAGTCCAGAACCAGGGGACACAGTCTAAGGATAAGGGGTAAGCCATTTAGGACTGAGATGAGGAGAAACTTCTTCACTCAGAAAGTTGTTAACCTGTGGAATTCTCTACCGCAGAGAGTTGTTGATGCCAGTTCATTGGATATATTCAAGAGGGAGTTAGAAATGGCCCTTACAACTAAAGGGATCAAGTGTTACGGAGAGAAAGCAGGAGAGGGGTGATGATCAGCCATGAATGGTGGTGCAGGCTTGAAATTGCGAATGGCCTACTCCTGCACCTATTTTCTATGTTTCTATGTTTCTATGAAAGGCCAATATACCATTTGCTTTCTTATGGCCTACTCCTGCACCTATTTTCTATGTTTCTATGTCTCTATGAAAGGCCAATATACCATTTGCTTTCTTAATTGCTTGCTGTACGTACATGTTAACTTTCAGATCCGTGTAACTTCATATTTCTGCAGATTATATTCCATTTGTCATGTTCTTACCCACTCACTTAGTCTGTCTATATTCTCTTGAAGCCTCTTTGCATCCTCCTCACAACTTAAATTTCCACCTAGCACTGTATCATCAGCAAACATGGATATATTACATTTCGTCCCCTCATCCAAATCACTGATATAGATTGTGATTAGCTGAGGCCCAAGCAGAGATGGATTAAGGGTGGGGCAGATGGGGCAGTCGCCCGAGGCCCAATTCTAGAGTGGGGCCCATACACGGTCGGATTAAGGGAGAGGGTAAAGAGTATTGACATAAGTGATGTAGCAAGAGTGGAGCGAAGCCGCGAGGGCTCAGGCACATGTTATTCTCGACTTCATGTAAACAGACTCTAGATGCCATTTTTCTAGAGATGCATTCCACACAAATTGGGGGCAAAAAAAGGAAAGAGCACCAGCTACGCGAGGAGCAAAAGAGACGAGAAGCAGCTAAACTGCTTAAGCTAGATAATTTTTTTCAACTAAAAACTCAAGGTCATGAAGATGAAGGCCAAGACAACGCTGTGCAGTCAACTTCAAAATGAAACCAGTAGTGGCACTGGTCCCAGAGTTGGCCAAGTTGGAACTCCAAGCCCAAAATACTTTATTTATAATCTGCCGTACATTACAACTTCTATTTAGGGGCCTATAAACAACTCCCACCAATGTTTTCCACCCATTGCTGTTTGTTAGCTCCACCCAAACTGATTCTATTTCTTAATTTTCAAAGCTAAGATCCTTTCTCTCCACTGACTTTATCCCACCCTTTATTATCAGGGCTGCCCCTCCTCCTTTTACATTCTGCCTATCTCTTCTAAAAGTTAAGTATCCTGGAATATTTATTTCCCAAACTTGGCCACTTTGCAATCACGTCACCGTAATGGCTATTAGATCAAAGCTATTAATTTCTATCTGTGTTGCAAATGCATCACGCATTCAGATATTGTGCCTTTAGCTTTGGCTTATTTCTATTTTTCCCTGATGTCACCTTAGTCACTGATGCCTTATTACCTTTGTTACTTTATCTGTCACTTCCTGACCAACTCTATTTATTTTTACCCTAAACTGTTCTGCTCTCGAACCTTGACATTTCTCTTGCTGCTTTTAAATTTATTATTTTCTGAATCCTCCCACCCCACCTTCATTAATTTTAATGGAGCATCAAGTAATTAAAAGGTTTATCTATTGCTTGATTTGATGGTGTTGTTGTAATGTAGGGAAAAGCTGCATTATGGAACAAGCAATGCGTTGCCATAAGAAACGTACTTGAAATTAAATTGTAAGTATTTTAAAGGCAAAAATATGGAGAAAGGGCAGGGAATAGGATTAGAATAGACAGCTTTAGTTGAAGAGCCAGCACTGCCACACACTGGATAAGCAGGATGGCCTCTTTCTTTGATAACCTTAGTGCCCTCATTTAAAATTCTTCTGAACTCTCTTGCTGTGGTGTGGTTTAACACAACTAGATGCCACCTCATCCACCCCTACCTCATCCAAGTGACCATTGTTTATATACGAGACTTGTCAGCAAACCTTGGCAGGACATTTGACCAAAAGGTGACAGCGCTTCTCCTACCCTCACCGACATTCCGCACATACCCACATTTTCAGAAAAGTTTGGGGTTCGATCAGGAGCACATTTCCTGGTTGAGTTTTTCTTCCTCCATAACCCAAAGACGCTAAAGACAACTGTCGCATCCATCCCAACATCGGTACTGAGATCAATACATTTAGGAGCCGTAATTCATCAGTCCACCGCCTGCTGCCGCCGACTGCCACCCACTCCTGCCGACATTTCTCCTGAAGATCTGCCCACTGGCACTTTTGGGGTGACTTGGAGTGGGCGGGAGGAGAAAGCCGCCAGGGACCGCCCGCTGATGTCAGTGGATAGCCGAGGATCGCAACTGAGCTCCCGCCCGCCGAGCTCCCAGATTCCTGTGGGTGGGAGTCATTGGGATAACTGGGGTGGACCGCTGGTTGCAGGCTGGTCTGTCCCCAAAGGTAAGAACCTGAAAAAAAGGTAAGTGAACATGTTTAAAAAAAAATGTCAACAGCAACTTACCTGCATGGGGTCCCCTGAAGGTCTTTGGATAGTTCTTGTATTTTTTATTGCTGATTTCTTTTTTCAGGTCTTCGACCCTCCATGGGCCCGATTCCATCCTCGGCGGCACTTGGGCGGCAAGCGTCTCTGCCACCAAGAATGAGACCTCCTGCCCCTTCCGCCCAAATTGTAGGCGTACGTCATTCACTTGCTGCCCGCCAACCTTCGAGGGACCTCGGCTATGAATATCCTGCCCAAAGTGCCGTCCGGTACCTCAGTGGCCATCGGCGGCACTTTGGGCGGCACTTGGACGGGCGGAGGCCTTGATGAAAATCGGGCCCTTAAAGTTTTAATGGAGCATCAAGTTAGTAAAATGCTTATCTATTGTTTGATGTGAATCCAGTCTTACTTATGCACAGTGCAATCCTACTAAGTTACAGTCGACATTGGTATTCCCCTACACTCCTTTTGTCCTATATTGTCTCTGAATCATAAACCCCTTCCAATTGATGAACCGATATATGTTTCAGAAATTCTGTCCTTAGTGGGTACTACAGAGCACTGTGACATTTTAATCAGTGCAAATGCTTATTTTAAAGAAATAATAGGGTAAAAGATGTTTCTAACCAGATGGTAATGGGTAAGGGATTCGAACTTAAGGCTGGTAATCTAATCTTTAAGGAGATGATTTATTGAAATGAAACATTATGAAAACATGAATTACCCTTTAAATTGCTAGAAAGGACCATAAGTCAGATAAGAAATAGGAACAGGAGTAGGCCATATGGCCCCTGCTCTGCCATTCAATAAGATCATGGCTGATCTGATCATGGACTCAGCTCCACTCCCCCGCCCGCTCCCCATAACCCCATATCCCCTTACCATGCAGAAACTGTCTATTTCTGTCTTACATTTATTCAATGTCCCAGCTTCCACAGCTCTCTGAGGCAGCGAATTCCACAGATTTACAACCCTCTGAGAGAAGACATTTCTCGTCATCTCAGTTTTAAATGGGCGGCCCCTTATTCTAAGATCATGCCCTCTAGTTCTAGTCTCCCCCATCAGTGGAAACATCCTCTCTGCATCCACCTTGTCAAGCCCCCTCATAATCTTATACGTTTTGATAAGATCAGCTCTCATTCTTCTGAATTCCAATGAGTAGAGGCCCAACCTACTCAACCTTTCCTCATAAGTCAACCCCCTCATCTCTGGAATCAACCTCGTGAACCTTCTCCGAACTGCCTCCAAAGCAAGGATATCCTTTCGTAAATATGGAAACCAAAACTGCTCGCAGTATTCCAGGTGTGGTCTCACCAATACCCTGTATGGCTGCAGCAAGACTTCCCTGCTTTTATACTCCATCCCCTTTGCAATAAAGGCCAAGATTCCATTGGCCTCCCTGATCACTTGCTCTACCTGCATACTATCCTTTTGTGTTTCATGCACAAGTACCCCCAGGTCCCGCTGTACTGCAGCACTTTGCAATCTTTCTCCATTTAAATAATAACTTGCTCTTTGATTTTTTTCTGCCAAAGTGCATGACCTCACACTTTCCAACATTATACTCCATCTGCCAAATTTATGCCCATTCACTCAGCCTGCCTATGTCCTTTTGCAGATTTTTTGTGTCCTCCTCACACATTGCTTTTCCTCCCATCTTTGTATCGTCAGCAAACTTGGCTACGTTACACTTAGTCCCTTCTTTCAAGTCGTTTATATTGATTGTAAATAGTTGGGGTCCCAGCACTGATCCCTGCGGCACCCCACTACTTACTGGTTGCCAACTAGAGAATGAACCATTTATCCAGACTCTCTATTTTCTGTTAGTTGGACTATCCGCTATCCATGTTAATATATTACCCTCAACCCCGTGAACTTTTATCTTGTGCAGTAACCTTTTATGTGGCACCTTGTCAAATGCCTTCTGGAAATCCAAATACACCACATCCACTGGTTCCCCTTTATCCACCCTGTTTGTTACATCCTCAAAGAATTCCAGCAAATTTTTCAAACCTGACTTCCCCTTCATAAAGCCATGCTGACTCTGCCTGACCGAATTTTGCTTTTCCAAATGTCCTGCTACTGCTTCTTTAATAATGGATTCCAACATTTTCCCAACCACAAAGGTGAGGTTAACTTGTCTATAGTTTTCTGGTTTTTGTCTGCCTCTTTTTTTAAATAGGAGCGTTACATTTTCAGTTTTCCAATCCCCAGAATCCAGGGAATTTTGGTAAATTACAACCAATGCATCCACAATCCCTGCCACTACTTCTCTTAAGACCCTAGGATGCAAGCCACCGGTCCATGGGATTTATCTGCCTTTAGTCCCATTTTCTTACTGAGTACCACCTCCTTAGTGATTGTGATTGTGTTCAGTTCAATAGCTTATTGTAACTCACAATGAATAGCCCAATGCTCATTTGACTGCATGCATTAGAATTTACATAGGTTTGTACATATCTAAAAGGTAATCTCTGTACTGGCCATGGAAACAGTCTGAGGTGTGCAATAGCCTCTTAAATTAAAATTAGAAGCAAATGTGATATTTAAAATGTGCCCATCCCATTTTTTTGCGTGTGATTTATTTGCTCTCCTCCAATTTCTCTCCTCTTCCACTGGAGGTGTTGACCCCTGCTGGGATACTGGTTACATGGCTATCAATTGCCCTCCAGTAACCCACCCAAATACCTTTCTTCATGCATGACTTTAGATATTGAGTGTTTGTCAGTCTTTTCAACCACTCAGTCAGTGCCTCTCAGCTCAGAACTCACTATCCACGCATGTATACTTTTGGTTAAGAGGAAACACTGGATATTGTGAAACCCTGGTGACTTCATTTACCTGCACTAGTCCAAGAACACTGACCAATTGTTGCACCCCTGCTTTCCTCTTGCTTTTCTTTCTTCCTTGTATAGTTATTTTTTCTCAACAAAGGACATAACTGTGAAGTTAGTTTCTGCCACAATGCCTTTGAGTCTTAAGAGATCAAGGTTCACAAAAATAAGACATCAATTTGGCAGTGCTAGTTGAATAAAAGCTTCAACACTGTGCATCACAGAGCAGTGGGATACCAGTTTATATGTGTTGAGTTTTCAGTTCCAACTTTGTCATTGTGGGCCAGAGGCTCGCAAAGGTCATTTGCATGTCATCCAGGTGATATGGAAAATCAGAAAGTGGGGCAACTTCAGTAGGCTTGTCTAGCATCTTCTAATGGGTGGTTATGAGCAGCAATGGCAGAGGCCTTGGAGCAGGATGTTTCCATCTTTCTGATTAAGAAAGTATTCAGAAACCAATTAAAGGCAAAATGAAGAAAATGCAAATAATCAAAGAGGATGTATCACCCTAAAAAAAACTATTGAACAATTACGCATCATAACCCCACTCATATTTAAGTGGGCCCCAAGTTTCCACATGATTTGCTCCTGATTTTTAGGAGCAACTGGTGGAGAACGGAGTATCTTAGAAATCGCAATTCTCCACATTTAAGTTTTCTGCAGTTCTAGTCATGTAGAACAGTTTCACTTTTGAACAGAATTTTTTTCAAAAGGGGGCATATCCGGCCACTGACGCCTGATTTGAAAGTTTCCACAGTGAAAACGTACTCCAAACTAACTTAGAATGGAGCAAGTGAAGATTTTTGTAGGCCTGAAAAAACCTTGTCTACACATTAAAAAATCAGGCGCAGGTTACAAATTAGGTGTCCGGAACGAGGTGGAGGGGCGGGGGGGGAGGGGGAAGGGAAGTCATTACATTCTACAATAAATCCTTAGTTATACTTGTACAAATATTGTACAAATAATTCCAACCTGAATAAAAATTTATAAGCAAAGAAACGATTAAATAAACCATGTTCCTACCTGTGTGAAAGTGCTTCAGGCAGGCCTTTCAGGCAGGGAGAAGGCTGCAGAAAGCCTCACAAGTTGAGGCAGCCGTTCCCGACGGCAGGGGAGGGGAGGCAGTGAAGGCGTGACCGACGCCAGCGGGGGGAGGCAGTGAGGGCCCGACCGACGGCAGCGGGGAGGGAGGCAGGGAGAAGGCTGCAGGAAGCCTCAGAAGTTGAGGCAGCCATTCCCGACGGCAAGGTGCGGGGGGGAGGCCCCCCTGCCGTCAGTCAGGCCCGTCGGGAAATGGCTGCCTCAACTTCTGAGGCTTCCTGCAGCCTTCTCACTGCTGCAAGAAGCCTCAGTGCTGATCATGGAAGGGCAATGTGGCTTTATTAAAAAATGTTAAAAATTGAACAGCTACAAAGAACTACAAAAATGGCCGAGTGCCAATGTTTCCTTCACACTGCGCATGCGCGAACGCTCCAACGCGCACGCGCAGGGTTGCCGGCATGAAAAAAACTCATTTAAATGGTACCCGCCCTCTCCTACTTACAAAATCGGCGCGAGTGGTAGGCTCCGCCCCCTGGGCGCCGCACCAAGCTGACATCGAGCTGCAAAGCGCTCGAGAATAGCGCGTTTTTTTTCAGGCGCCGTTTTCAGCGCGAAAAATGGGCGCCCAGCTCGGAGGGGCACCTGTTTTGCCGCGTGTGGAAACTTGGGGCCATAGCTTCACCAACAATTTATTAATTTCATAATTTTGTTTTCATGTGTGCGATTGATGAGCATCAAAGAGGGGGGTAAACACACTTTTGTGGTCCCTTTTATCCTAGGAAATTAAAAGAATAGTGAAATCAGGCCTTGAAATTATGCTCTGTTATATTAGCTTACAAGTGAAAGTTCTTTATCTGGTATATTAATGGAGACATTAGGTGATAAGTTAGCACCTCCACTAAATCTGCAGAGAAAGCAATTCTATATCACTGCATAAACATTTGTACGCTAATATCATGTGGCCTCATTTCAGGATCAAGATTCTTTAAAAAAAAGTCAGGTATCTTGACGAATTTGTTGCATTGTGGCTGAAAGAAGTGTTGGGAGTACATTGTGAACAAATTCTGTGTAATAAAAGATTGAAAAATGGCTGAATATGTGAGAGACCATGCACCAAAGTTTTGCAATAATGCACTGGAGGTTTTGGTCCAAGAAAGAGAGATATCCTTTATCCACGGAGGGCAGAAAGCCCTCAAGACATATGTTCAGGAGACTGTGATCAATGCCAGGTGTGTAGCTCCAAGAACACTAAAGGAATGCACAGGGGTCATTAGTTTAACTATGTATGCATTATTAAATGATTGAATTTATAAAATTGGATTTGAATTTGCATTTTCTGGTGGTTCTTATTTTTGTATTGTCAGAAAGAAGACGATGTGATGGTCAGTGGGGGAGGAAAGGTATGGAATGTAGGACTGTTGGTGATTTTGGAGGTGTTGTTGAGGTTACTGGTATCGTTCATGAATAATCTGATCACATAAAGCCTTGGCAGAAAGGGGCTGTCAATGTTGTAGCTTCCCTTTCTCTTCCTCCACTTTTTCTTGTACTTCCTCCTCTTCCTCTTCTTCATTCTCCTGCTCCTCAGCTTCTTACCTGATAAGTGGTCCCTCATAATGGCCAGGTTGTACAGCATGCAGCATACAATTGCATATCTTGATATTCACTCAGTTGAGTACTGCAGGGCTCCACCAGAGCAGTCCAGGTAGAGGACACCAATGGTCTGCTCTATAATGCTCCTTGTGGCAGCATGGCTCACATTGTAGGCCCGCAGTGCACATGTGCGTGGGTTCGTGACCAGAGTCATGAGCCATGTTATGAATGGCCTTGTCGCCCAGTAGCTAACTTTGACTTTCCCTGGTGGTTCAAATATAGGTGGAACCCTTGAAGCAAATATATCACAAAATGGCGAAGAGGATGGAAGTTTCTTTATGAAGAAATTTTGGTGGAATTTACTTTGATGAGAAGGCAAATGCAAGTGGAACACTGCAAGAAGATATACCGGGAATGTGGTTTCCAAATGAGAGTATGTTGTATCATTTTTTTTGCGAGTACTGCACAGTGTTGAACTGACAAAAAGAGTTAATGGAAAGCCATTTAGAATAATTGAAAAGAAATTCAAGATTATTGAGAGTGATTAATGGCTAATAAGCTAAGAAGGTAATATGGATGTGACAACGAGTTATGTCAGTAATTTGGGTGCATTTGACAGGAATAAGGAATTCTTTAGATCCTACATTAAAAGATTGCAAATGTTTTTTTAGAGCTAATGACATCAATGAAGTCTCAGCAGGTGTGGCAGAATCGCAATCAAGCAATCAAGCAGTGCAGGGAGAAGATGAAAGCTATTCTGGCAGTCATGATTGGTGCAGATAATTATGGTATCTTAGTGAATTTGTTAACCTCGAAATTTTAAGGATACTTCATTCTCAGATATATTACAGATATTGGAGAATAATTTTGATCCACAGATTTTAGAAAGAGCAGAGAGCTATAAGGTTGCAATAAGAAACCAAAGACCCGATGAAACCATCAGTGAATACATTGTTGCCACAAGAAAATTATCTCATCACTGCAATTTTGGAGGATTCCTGGATAAAGCTCTTCAAGATACATTTGTATATGGACTAATGGATGAATGCATCCGATCAAAATTGTTAGGTATGGATGATCTCTCTTTTGAGAAAGCTTGCAAGATAGCTACCTCTATGGAGATGCAGAAACAAATATTAAAGAATTTCACCCATTATCGGCAATAGTCGCAGTTCACAGTCTGTAGAAATGCAGAAGAGAGTGAGCCCTGGTCGGAGGAGGAGTTATGAAACCAAGAGGGATAGATGTCATTGGTATAATGGCAACCATACCTCACAAGAGTGTCGGTTCAAGTGGGCAAGATGCTACCGGTGCCAAGTAAAGGGACACATTGCAGCCGCATGTAAATCTAAGGACAGGCTCAACGATAATCAAAGAATTCACTGGCTGGAAACCGATCAGAACAGTATTGATTTTGGTATATATTTACTGAAGGGCAAGGCAGTACATTCCTCATGTCAGGATTTCAGAACATTAATACTGATTAATTATCAATGGATTAATATGACAATAAATACAGCGGCTGATTGCTCAATAATGAGACAGGATTGCATTACAAGAATTTCAGGGGCATACCACTAAAAGCGAGTTCAGCAGAGCTGAAAACATATTCAGGGGAAAAACTGCATAATCGTGGACAAATAAAGTGTATATATAGGGGCAACAAGCAAGATTAACTATTATTATAGCAAAATAAGTCAATCAGCCTACACTCATGGGCAAAGATTGGCTAAGAGTGCTTTGTTTGGATTGATACAGCTTCTGTAGAACAGAAATGGGTAAGTCTCGGCTAGATACTCTGCTGGAGAAATATGCTAACATGTTTGAGGCCGCCCATTAGTTGTCGTTCCGAAGGCAGAAAAAATGGTACGGCTCTGTGGCGATTACAAAATTACCCTGAATCGAGCAGTTGATAATGAACAGTATCCTTTACCGACATCACAGGACCTGTATGCAGAACTGGCGGGAGCCAAAATCTTCACAAAACTGGATCTCTTCCACGCCTTCTCTCCCACACCTATGCTCAACTCAACGTTGGCAAGGATAGTCAGCAGTATCTGACAGTTAACACACACAAAGGCTTATATTCATACACTAAGTTGCCCTAAGATATAAAGTACTCACCAAAGACATTTCAAGCTACCATGCATCAGATCTTACAGGAAATTAATCACTGTTTGTGCAATCAAGATGATGGGGCTGAAAATGAACAAACACATGGTCCTCCTGTTTTTCGGTGGTCCCCGGGCGATGCATCATTTTTTTACCACCTGGTCTGGCTGGGGCTGAGTGAGTGGGAATTTCATCACACTTTTCTCGGCGGTAAGCCGAGTGGAGTGCAGCGGGCGGGAGCGGAGTGCAGCCGGCAGTGTGCGGCAGAGGAAGCCTTTTGACTCAGGAATCTTTGGCTCCTGAGTTGTGCGCATGCGCACGCAGCTCTCAAGCTCCTCCCCCCAAGAGGCACTGACGAGAGGCCAGAGACTGCCGGCCTGAGAACACTGTGGGGGTGGGGGGAAGATCGCTGTGTGCAGGGGGCGGGGGGGGGTTGAAGAGATTGCTATGGGGGGAAGAGATTGCTTGGGGGGGGGTGGAAGAGACTAGGGGGTGGGTGAGAGAGCGAAAGAGAGACTGGGGTTGAGAGAGACTGGGGGTGGAAAAGAGAGAGAGAGTGGGGGGTGGAAGAGAGAGAGACTGGGGGATGAGACAGGGGGAGAGAGAGAGAGACTGGGGGGTGAGAGAGACTGGGGGTGAGAGAGAGAGAGACTGGGGCATGAGAGCCATTAATAAAATGTTTATGAAAGTTCATTAATAAAGGAATAAATAAAGCTTTATTAGAGCATTTATATTATTGCTTAACACTAGAAAATACTACAATCCATTTAAAAAATACATCAAACTGTGGAGAACTATAAATATCAAATGAACCTGTCAGTTCTGTATACATACTGCCCACAACATCCACTTAAAAGCACCTTCTCCAGGACAGTAAGCATTTCCAGCGGTATGTCGGCAGTATGTCATGAATTTTGCACTTTTGGACAGTATGTCGGTGGCCTGCATGGGCAGGTGGTGTGCATACTGCCCGATGGTATGTCGCTGATGAATTTTCCGCCGGGCGGTATGTCGGTGGTATGTAGATGTTTTTTCACCAAAATTGCATTTTTGGGCGGTAAGCGGGCAGTAAGCAGGCGGTATGTCGATGAATTTCGGGCCCGATGTGGTGATAGCCACCGGCACAGAGAGGGAAAACCTAGAAATTTTCGAAGAAGTATTCAGACGATTCAATTACCATAATCTGAAGCTGAAGAGGAATAAATGCACATTCGTACAATGTGAAGTGGTTAAGGAGAAAGTGCAAGCCATCATGATGGCTCTGGAACCAAAAAATGTTATTGAATTACGATCCTTTTTAGGCATGGTCCAATATTATGCTTGTTTTCTTCCTGGACTAGCAATGGTGCTCGCACCAATCCATTATTTATTAAAGAAAGGGGTGCGTTGGATAGGGGACAAAGAGCAACAGAATGCCTACGACACATGCAAGCGACACTTCTCATCCATTATAATCTGACTCGTGAACTAAGACTAGCATATGATGCCTCTGGGTATGGTGTGGGAGCAGTGATCAGCCTCTGGGTATGGTGTGGGAGCAGTACTCAGCCATGTAATGAATGATGGGCAGGAAAAAATGGTTGCCTTTGCATCGCATATGCTCAACAAAAGGGAACAAAATTATACCCATTTGAGAAAAAGGCTTTGGCGATTATATTTGGTATAAAAATTTTTCACCAGTTTCTTTTGGGACGCCAATTCACGCTCTTAACCAATCACAAGTCATTACTAGCTATCCTAGTCCCAAAGGCAGCAATTCCATCTATGGTGGCTTTCAGGATGCAAAGATGGGCTATTTTATAGTCTCAGTACTATTACAAAATCAAGTATCGCAGGTCGAAGCAGAATGCCGTGGCGGATGTCTGTTCAAGGTTGCCTCATGAAGATTCTGAAATTGGCCGCGAACAGTCAATCTTCACCTTAGATGTCTTTGATGATGACTTTCTGGTCACCACCTCTGTATTGCAGAGCACACACATAAAGATGCCACATTACAGCGGGCCTACGAGGGTGGTTTGAAGATCAGACGCATGTAGATGAGGGGTTAAAGCCCTTTTATCATCATCGCCATGAATTATCATGTGAGCAGGGATGTCTAAAATGGGGCCTGAGATTTGTCATTCCCAGTGCACTCGGGGCCAAAATGTTGACGGAACTTCACGTGAGCATACTGGCAGCGAAGGCATGAAAGCGATGGCCCGAAGTATTGATTATTGTTGGATAAAGATTTAGAAGTATTAGTAAGTAAGTGTACTATCTGTCAAGACTGCAGGACCATGCCAGTTAAAATGCCGCTGCAAACATGGACTTGGCCAATGAGACCATTCTAAAGAATACATATAGATTTTTGCGAGAGGGGCAACGATAATTTTCTGGTTCTAATTGATAGCCAATTGAAATGGCTGGAGGTACGGTATATGGGGTCAACTACGACTACAGTGCGTACATTGGATGAATTACGGGATCGTTTTGCATGCCGTGGCCTGTCCGAAGAAATGCTGTTGAATAATGGCCGCAATTTCAGTCCCTACAATTTGCGTGTTTTTCCAGACATAGCGATATCAAACACACATTGGTCGCACCATATCATCCTGCTTCTAATGGTGCAGCTGAAAGGTCAGTCAGGATTGTCAAGGAGGCTTTGCAGAAACAAGTTCTACAGACTGGATCATCGGTGAGCATGAAGCACAGGTTAACAAATTTTCTTTTCA
Organism: Pristiophorus japonicus; assembly: GCF_044704955.1. Taxonomy (NCBI): domain Eukaryota; kingdom Metazoa; phylum Chordata; class Chondrichthyes; family Pristiophoridae; genus Pristiophorus; species Pristiophorus japonicus. The sequence continues at coordinate 498,395,560 of NC_091977.1, read as the reverse complement.
AGTACAGGACTATGCCTCATTCTACAACAGGGTGCATACTTGCTGAATTATTGATGAAGCATAGGCTGAGGATGCGTCTCAGTTTATTGCAACCAAACTTGGCTGATAAGGTAGAGAAGGCACAATGAGTGCAGAAACGTCATTATCATTCTGGTACTAAAGAGCAGTACTTTCAGGAGGGTGATCAGGTCAGAGATCTCAGTCCGTCAAAAAGGGCAAGTCCACACAAATGAGACATTGGTACAATTATTCAGGTATGTATGACCAAGCAGTACTTAGTCAAAATTGGTGAATATATCAGGAAGTTTCATGTGTATCAAATGTTGCTAGCGAGTGATGCACCTTCAGTACCATGAGTAGATAATTATGAACCTGATTTGGACGATGATCAGAGCCAGTTGGAAGATCCAAGTACTTCAGCAGACACAACATCCATATCCCCACCAACTCAGGTGCAGCCGACTGACCGCGGTTCTGTGGATATGGGATCACAGAGACTCTGTATCTTCTGCAGGGGGGGAGGTGGAGTTGGGGTTCAGTTGAGAAGATCAAGGAGGAAACGCAAACCAACTAGACAGGATATTGATAACTAGGAATATCAAGATTGTAAGAAGAAAGCTAATACGATGACGGATGTAAGGGTTTCAAGGAAACTCAAGAGGACACAGGAAGATAGAGGTCAGGAATCCTGGGCTACACGCCCTGAAAACAGAAGTTCCCCAAGTCAGTCTCTGGAGTCAAATAAAAATACAGAAAATGGACATAGCCATACAACTTCAAAGAAATGGAGGTCGGAGCAGGAGGAAGCTAAAAACTAACAAGATATTCAGACTCACCAGACAAATTTGTAAGTTTCCAATCATGATCAGTAATCTTTCAAAATATTGTAAAAATATCTTGCTACTTAAAAAGAGGGAAGCAGTTAATGTATGCATCTGTGCGAATGCTCACAGGTTTGTAGAGCTGTTGAGGTCCAGGCAGCGGGCAGTCAAGGAGGTCGTTCAGCCTGACTGCCTGCCTCTCTTCCGCGCCTACATCCGCGCCAGGGTGTCCTTGGAGATGGAGCACGCAGTGTCCACCGGTACGCTCGCGGCCTTCCGCGAGAGGTGGGCGCTGGAGAGACTGGAATGCATCATTACCCCCGGCAACCAAATCTTAATTTGATTTGATATGTTTTAAAGTTTAATTTGTTTTAATTGCCGGTTTTAGTGTCCCCCTCCCCTTTATAGGGGCCACTTGTAAAATTTATGGTTTTACTGCCCAAAAAAACCCCAAAAACCCCCACAAAAATCATCAAAACAAAAACAAAAAAAAAAAATGTTTGGAGTGTCCCCTAGATCGGGCGGCACTTGATTCAAATGTTTAATTTTGTCTTCAAAAGAGTTGTAGAGCTGTTGAGGTCCAGGCAGCGGGCGGTCAAGGAGGTCCCGACTGCCTGCATCTCTTCCGCGGTTACATCCGAGCCAGGGTGTCATAGAAACATAGAAAATAGTTGCAGGAGTAGGCCATTCGGCCCTTCAAGCCTGCACCGCCATTCAATAAGATCATGGCTGATCATTCCCTCAGTGCCCCTTTCCTGCTTTCTCTCTATACCCCTTGATCCCCTTAGCCGTAAGGGCCATATCTAACTCCCTCTTGAATATATCCAATGAACTGGCATCAACAACTCTCTACTGCAAGGAACCCACAGGTTAACAACTCTCTGAGTGAAGAAGTTTCTCCTCATCTCAGTCCTAAATGGCCTACCACTTATCCTAAGTCTATGTCACTTGGTTCTGGACTTCCCCAACATCGGGAACATTCTTCCTGCATCTAACCTGTCCCGTCTCGTCAGAATCTTATATGTTTCTATGAGATCCCCTCTCATCCTTTTAAACTCCAGTGAATAAAGGCCCAGTTGATCCAGTTTCTCCACATATGACAGCCCAGCCATCCCTGTAATTAGTCTGGTGAACCTTCGCTGCACTCCCTCAATAGCAAGAATGTCCTTTCTCAGATTAGGAGAACAAAACTGAACACAAAATTCCAGGTGAGGCCTCACCAAGGCCCTGTACAACTGCAGTCAGACCTCCCTGCTCCTATACTCAAATCCCGTAGCTATGAAGGCCAACATACCATTTGCCTTCATCACCGCCTGCTGTACCTGCATGCCAACCTTCAATGACTGATGAACCATGACACCCAGGTCTCATTGTACCTCCCCTTTTCCTAATCTGCCGCCATTCAGCTAATATTCTGCCTTCGTGTTTTTGCCCCCAAAATGGATAACCTCACATTTATCCACATTATACTGCGACTGCCATGCATTTGCCCACTCACCTAACCTGTCCAATTCACCCTGCAGCCTCTTAGCATCTCCCTCACAGCTCACACCACCATCCAGTTAAGTGTCATCTGCAAACTTGGAGATATTACACTCAATTCCTTCATCCAAATCGTTAATGTATATTGTAAAGAGCTGGGGTCCCAGCACTGAGCCCTGCGGCACTCCACTAGTCACTGCCTGCCATTCTGAAAAGGATCCGTTTATCCCGACTCTCTGCTTCCTGTCTGCCAACCAATTCTCTATCCACATCAATACATTACCCCCAATAATTGATTTTGCACACCAATATCTCGTGCGGGTCCTTGTCAAAAGCCTTTTGAAAGTCCAAATACACCACATCCACTGGTTCTCCCTTGTCCACTCTACTCGTTACATGCTCAAAAAATTCTAGAAGATTTGTCAAGCATGATTTCCCATTCATAAATCCATGCTGACTTGGACTGATCCTGTCACTGCTTTCCAAATGCGCTGCTATTTCATCCTTAATGATTAATTCCAGCATTTTCCCCACTACTGATGTCAGGCTAACCGGTCTATAATTACTCGTTTTATCTCTCCCTCATTTTTTAAAAAGTGGTGTTACATTAGCTACCCTCCAGTTCATAGGAACTGATCCAGAGTTGATAGACTGTTGGAAAATTGTCACCAATGCATCGACTATTTCTAGGGCCACTTCCTTAAGTACTCTGGGATGCAGACTATCAGCGCCTGGGGATTTATCGGCCTTCAATCCCATCAATTTCCCTAACACAATTTCCTGACTAATAAGGATGTCCTTCAGTTCCTCCTTCTCACTAGACCCACTGCCCCTCGTATATTTGGAAGGTTATTTGTGAAGACACAACCAAAGTATTTGTTCAATTGGTCTGCCATTTCTTTGTTCCCCATTATAAATTCACCTGAATCCGACTGCAAGGGACCTACATTTATCTTCACTAATCTTTTTCGCTTCACATATTTATAGAAGCTTTTGCAGTCAGTTTTAATGTTCCCTGCAAGCTTCCTCTCATACTCTATTTTTCCCCTTTTAATTAAAACCTTAGTCCTCCTCTGTTGAATTCTAAATTTCTCCCAGTTCTCAGGTTTGTTACTTTTTCTAGCCAATTTATATGCCTCTTCCTTGGTTTTAACACTATCCTTAATTTCTCTTTTTAGCCACCATTGAGCCACCTTCCCCGTTTTATTTTTAGTGCAGACAGGGATGTACAATTGTTGAAGTTCATCCATGTGATCTTTAAATGTTTGCCATTGCCTATCCACCATTAGCCCTTTAATTATCACTCGCCAGTCTATTCTAGCCAATTCACGTGTCATACCATCGAAGTTACCTATCCCCAAGTTCTGGACCCTAATCTCTGAATTAACTGTGTCACTCTCCATTTTAATAAAGAATTCTATCATATTATGGTTACTGTTCCCCAAGGGGCCTTGCACAACAAGATTGCTAATTAGTCCCTTCTCATTAAACATCACCCAGTGTAGGATGGCCAGCTCTCTCGTTGGTTCCTCAAAATATTGGTCGAGAAAACCATCCCTAATACACTCCAGGAAATCGTCCTCCACCGCATTGCTACCAGCTTGGTTAGCCCAATCAATATGTAGATTAAAGTCGCCCATGATAACTGCTGTACCTTTATTGTCCCTGGAGATGGAACACATGGTGTTCCCATTGGCGAAGGTCGAGAACAAGAGGGCACAGATTTAAGGTGATTTGGCAGACATGAGGAAAAATCCTTTTTATGCAGCGAGATATTAAGACCTGGAATTCACTGCCTGCAAGGGTGGAGGAGGCAAATTTAATCATGGCTTTGAAGAAGGAATTGGATAAGTACCTGAAGGAAAAAAATTTGCATGGCTGCGGGGAAAGAGTGTGGGAGTGGCCCTAGCTGAATTACTTTTGCAGAGAGCCAACACGGGCAAGACAGGCCGAGTGGCCTCCTTCTGTGCTGTAAGCATTCTATGATTCTATACTGTTTGTTGAGGTCTATACCATAGATCGTCATACTTCCAACTCAATGTGCCAAATCCTGTTGGAAAAATAACAACGTGTTATCGACACACGCCATTACCAATGCATAAATTGGCCAGCAAATTCTGGGATTATGAGATGAGTTATGAGTCTACAGAACTTGCTGGTCGATTTACATCACTCGGCTGTTTCTTTTGCACAAAACGGCATCTCGCCCTAGTGTCCCCATTATATTTAAGAACTTGCTGGATTTTCACATTAATTGACCATTAAACTCACAGCAGAATGTTAGGGCTGGTAATTAAGAGTGTAATACCCTTTTAACGATGTGCTAATCGTTAATTCAATACCAATCAACCTTTCTGGCCCAGAAAGTGAGCAACTTAAACAGTGGAGTCTCATTCCTGCATGTAATAAAACATTTTAAGAGATTTGAAACATTTCAATTTTGAAATTTTTTTCTTTCTTTCTTACTTCTCCATTCTGTCTTTTCTCTCTCTTTCTCTCTTAATCCAACGTGTTCCTTTTTTTTTACCTCTCATGCTGTACCTGATTTGACTCCAATTCACCCACTCGAATTCACCTTCCTTCTCTGTCATTCCCCTGTTCCTTTCTCAATCCTTAAATATCTTTGGTTCAGGAGATAGATAGTTGGTTCCACCATTCACTGAGGTCCTAAATGCTCTGTTACCACCAGGCATTACCAGTTCGCACCCCCAGCAAACATTTTTGAGCTGAAGGGTGCAGGAAAAAGTCTAACGAACAGCGTATGTTGCAAAGGTGCCCCATTCCAGCATGATTTGGCCCGATATTACTCCTCCATTAGAATTTCCACGACATAATACAACTAGAAAGAATAAAGAATTTCAATTCAAATACAATCGACTCCTTTTAATTTACAGTCACTTAATGCACATTTTCGGATAATTAATCTTTTAAAAGATTTTATTCTTTATGTTGCATGATTTAAATTATTGGATAATTAAATTTTTTGAGTCAAAAAGAAGACGACTGCAGTGCCTTATCAAATCCCAAAGGACTATTTCATCTTTACCCATCTATGCAAGCTAATGAGAATATGAAAGGGAGATAACTGGTTGATTCTTAGGCAGTGAATTTCTGGGAGAGTTTGCGACATTTCTGTAGATTTTCTGGGGTTTTTGCGGCTCTGCTGCTGAAGTTATGGTAGATAAGGAGGAGAACCCCTACAGAAATTCACCCCTTAATACCTTTAGGGCAACCAGAAATGGGCAATAAATACCAGCCACAACACAAGCTCAAATTAACAAAAGATGCAGCGCTGTAATTCATAAGCTGCTGAATTACATTTAGGTCAGGAAGCTGGTGCAAAAGTCAATTCAAGGTAACTGGTGATAATTTTGTTCCCCTCGAATTTACCTGCCTTTCATCTTGAAGGAATTGACTCATATAGCAGGTAGATGATTGGTGGCATCTCTTGAAGCGTGGTGGAGCTGAGTGGAGGGGTCGGGACCCAAGAGCAGGAGAAGCAGAGGATGGAAGCGACGACGAGCGGAGGTCGGAATCTGCATGTAGTGGAGGTTGGAAGCGGGAAGTAGAGAAGGTCGGAATCTGCGAGGAGCAGAGACGGAAGCAACGAGGAGCGGAGGTCGGAAGCGGCGAGGAGCAGAGATGGGAAGCGACGAGGAGCGGAGGTCGGAAAGGGCGAGGAGGGGAGGTGGGAAGCGGCGAGATGGGGAGATCGGAAGGGGCGAGGAGCGGAGGTCGGAAAGGGCGAGGAGCGGAGGTGGGAAGCGGCGAGGAGCGGAGGTGGGAAGCGGCGAGGAGCGGAGGTCGGAAAGGGCGAGGAGGGGAGGTGGGAAGCGGCGAGATGGGGAGATCGGAAGGGGCGAGGAGCAGAGGTCGGAAAGGGCGAGGAGCGGAGGTGGGAAGCGGCGAGGAGCGGAGGTGGGAAGCGGCGAGGAGCGGAGGTGGGAAGCGGCGAGGAGCGGAGGTGGGAAGCGGCGAGGAGCGGAGGTCGGAAAGGGCGAGGAGGGGAGGTGGGAAGCGGCGAGATGGGGAGATCGGAAGGGGCGAGGAGCGGAGGTCGGAAAGGGCGAGGAGCGGAGGTGGGAAGCGGCGAGGAGCGGAGGTGGGAAGCGGCGAGGAGCGGAGGTGGGAAGCGGCGAGGAGCGGAGGTGGGAAGGGGCAAGGAGGGGAGGTCTGAACCGACGAGGAGCAGAGGTCGGGACCGGCGAGGTTTCCGGAGGTCAGGACTGGCAAGGTCTGAAGGTCGGGACCGGTGCAGTCCAGAGGTCGGAATGGGCGAGGTCAGGAGGTCAGGACCGGTGAGGTCCAGAGATTGGAAGCAGAGAGGAGAGGACGGACGAGGCACGAAGGAGTAGATAGGTCGGAGCCCAGAGGTGGAGCAGCCTGGACAAGATCAAGGGAAGGTGCTGCATGGACCAAAAGCTAGTCTGTGACATCATGAGGCTCAAATTGTGTACTATGAATTCCACATAGAGGGAGGTCGTGTGGGAAGGAGGAAGGAAGGAGAACAGCAGGAATATGTTTGAGTTTGTGGGTATCTAAAGACCTGTTAGAATCTCCGGGGACACTAATGGGGTGGAAGAGACTTTTCACCGGGGGGAGGGAATTTTGCCTGGGAGTCCCGGGCCACTGCACAACCACCGATGATGTCATTACCATGCGCAGTTACCCCTCACCGCCCCGGGCTGACACCTTAACGCCCCACAGGAGAAATTGTCCCGTGGGCCGTGCAGCTGGCACAAACAGATGTCAACAGCAGCTTCGCGGATCACGAAGCTGGCCGACGTCTGTTTTCGGTGCGCTCCTTAAAGGGGAAGGTGCCAGCGCCCTGGACCACCTTTTTTTTTTGATTGTCGACTCTCAGGTTGGCTCAACGATGGTGGCTCCAGCGTGGTCCGGGCCGCCATTGTGCAGTCTGGCATTCGGTTTTGGGTATCGGGCTGCAGGCCCGGTAATACGCTGCTTTGGTGGCCTATTGGAGGCTATCAGAGACCATGCCGAGTGCACAGCAGCCCTCCTCTTTAAATGAAGAGGAGGGGCTTTTAAGTGCATCAGTGCTACCTGGAGCAGCTACCTAGCGTTGAACATCTTGCACCAGTAACGCCCCGGTAACCGCCCCCAATGGAAGTGGCGTGCGAGATTGCGCTCCACTTCTTTTGAGGGACGGTAAACTGAATTCAGCGGTGGGGGCGGGACTTCTGCGCCGGGCGCAGAAAGTCTCGGCCGTACATGGTTACCACCCTCAATCAGGGCGCAGGGCAATTTCGCCTCCAAAGTTTCAAAACTTACATAACGGGAGGGCATCACAGATGAACTCAACCCTGTTCTCACTTTATTTTTGCACAGGCATTTTCAATGGGGCATCACTAAAGAATGACCTTGTATTTATCTAGCACTTTGCACAGTCAGTAGTACAAAAGAAGTACTTTTGAAGTGTAGTCACTGTTGTAATGTAGGGAAACATGGCAGCCAATTTGCACTCAGCAAGGTTCCACAAACAGCAATGGGATAAATGACCAAGTAATCTAATGAAGCTTAACGGAAACTCGAGAAACTGCACCTCTACTTTCTATTAGGCATTACAGCCTTCTGGACTTAACATCAAGTTCAACAATTTCAGATCATAGCCACTGCTCCCATTTTTTTTCAGACAGCAGTTGCTGGTAATGGTTTTGCTGTTGCCATTTATACCTCCTCCAGACCAATCTTTAGTTTCTTTACTTGGCCCATTACCATCTCTTTTTGCATTGTACTATCATACCTTTTGTCATTTAATCACTCCTGCCTCTCATCCTAACACAGACCTTCCCTTTTGTTCTTTCCTCCCTTCCCCCCTTTCCCTGTACTTGCTTAAAATCCATTACATCGGGGGGCAGTACTGTGTGGCCAGATACTAATGGCTGCTGGATGGGCCACCGCCTAATCCGTTCTGTCATCTCCATCAATGTAGCCCCAAAACAGCGGCAGCAACAGAAACGATGCCGCAGGAAAATCAGCACTGAAGCACTCAAAGACCCTGCTAAGAAAGCCTGTGGCTCACAACCAACTGACGACTCCCAGAGACGCAGAGTGTCCATACTGCCTGGTCTGCCTTCAAGACCTCCATAATTAGTATAAGCCATCCTCGACTCCGAGGGATTGCCTAAGAAGAAAGACTTGCTTAAAACCTGTTACATCGCTAACTTTTTCCAGTTCCGATAAAATGTCATTGACCTGAACCATCTGTTTCTCTCCACAGATGCTGCTTGGCCTGTTGAGTATTTCCAACATTTTCTTTTTTATTTCAGATTTCCAGCATCCACAGTATTTTGTTTTGGACCAAATAATTTGTTGTTAGTAATGTCAATTTACAGTTGGTGGGTAATCCTTCAATACTGCACTCTCGTGTCAACCTCGCTAATGTGTTGAAGTCACTGATGTGGAGCTTGAACCCATGATCTTCTGAAGTGATTTCTACCATTAAGCTAATGTTGACAGCAGACAGCAATTGTGACTTGGAACCATGTTATATTTCTCCCACCTCCATCCCTAACCCAAGAGTACTTTGGTCATCCATAGCATCACTACTGCCTTAGCATAGACCAAGCACAAAACCTGGAGCCTTCTGATCATGTATGTCCATTGAGCTTGATTAAGTTGCTTGCACTATTGTCTCTGAATCAGATGGCCATGGGTTCTAGCTTGAATAAGGACTTGAGTACATAATGGAAGCTGACACTTTAGTGCAGTACTGAGAGAGCTAAGATGTTGGATGTGCTGTTTTTCAGTTAAGACAAGAAACCAAGGACCCTCTTGCCTACCCAAGTAAATGTGTAAGATCACGTGATACAAGTTGAAGAAGAGCATGGAATTCTCCTGGTATCCTGGCCAACTTTATTCCCTAAAACAAACAGTAGCGAAAACACGTTAATTGGTCATTTATTTGCCATTTCTAGGACCTGGATGCAGCTGCATTTGCCTACATAATAAAAGTAACTGCTCTTCAAAAGTATTCCATTGGTTCTAAAGAGCTTTGGAATGTTTGAGGATGTGATCAGTTGCTTGTCAAAAATTTAGGTCTGCTGTAGATGCCTTCTTGGACTCAATGGTGTCAGTCACTCCCCTAAGAAACCTGAATATTTTACCTTTATTGGAGTTGACTCATGCTGATTTAAACCTATTTACATTTCTGAACCAGGCAATGCACGTACCCAGTAAGCCACTTGGAAAGCTTTCCAATTTATTTCACATTTAAACATCCGTGACATTGAAGGATAGGGAATTATAAAAATAGCGTTAACGTGGACATCATAAATTTAGGCCTTTTAAGTCATCCTCAGCCACTGATCTGATTTAAAAGTGGAAGGAATGATGACAATTTTATTGTATACTGTACTAAGAATTTATCAATCAGTGCCCAAGGAAGGCAAGAGACCTGCAATGTATTGTTTTTTATCCCGCCCAAGAAATTCTCACTCTTATTATATTGCTAATCAAATTGATGCACTGATCACTGACAAAAAGTGCCTCTTTCACGAATGACTACAGACAGGAAAACCAATCAAAATTTTTCACCTCCATTACAACATCATCTGACCAGAGATATTGCTTCTGTTGCTATGGTTATGGCAGGACCTCAAATTACGATTAGTGCTACAATTAGGATTACATTTCAGTCGGTGTTCTCTAAGCATTTTGCAGACTGCGTCTTGACAGTTGTCATTTGTCTGGAGATTACCATCTGCCAATTAATCAGGAGCAAGTTAATGTTCAGCTTCAGTGAAGCTGAGAAATAGAGTAAAAATAAAACATTGGCGGCTTTGTGTTAAATACAGCGAAGTCACTCGGAACTATTTTACAAATGTGGACTCCTGATGGAAAGCCCTTGCCCACCAAGAGCTCATTTTGAGAAATCATGATTGCGCTCCCCATGTATTTCCATTCAATGGATGGAAAGTTGCACGAGACCATGGCAGCAATTTGTTGGCATGTGGGGGCTGAAATTGCCCCGCCGCAGGTATGGGGATGGTAACCTTCTGGGCCTGGGTCAGTTAACGCCTGGGGCAGAAGTTACACGCCTAGCCTAGAATTGCCCTTTGCGGCCTTCAAATGAGGCGAATCGTTGTCTCAGGTGCCCTACCTCGCTGGAGGGGCGCTCCTGAGGCATCAGTGCGCCATTGAAATCAGTGTCATGCTGACCAGGTCAGCGCTACACGACATGAACGCCCCTCCTGATTATTTAAAGGGGGGGGCCGCTGCAGACTCTGCATGATCATTTCGTGGCTACCACTGGGCCACCAGGGACAAGCTCGACTAAACCAGTGGCCCGACATGCAAAGAGAAGTGCCAGGATGCATGATGGGGGCCCGATTGAGATGAGGGCCGCCATTATTGGGCTGATGGAAAAGTCGGCCGAAAAACAATAACGGCAGCCTGGGCCTCCACTGCCCGCTATAGCCTTGCCCCCCGTGGGGTGCAAAGAGGTCGGGGTAGGGCAGTGAGGGGTCAGCGTAAACGTCGAAGTAGAATGGGGGCAGAAGCAAAAGATAGAAAGAAGAAAAGTAAAAGAGGAGGGCAGAGAAACCCAAGGCAAAAAGCAAAAAGGGCCACATTAAAGCAAAATCCTAAAGGGTCAAAGGGTTTAAAAAAAAAGGCTGAAGGATCTGTGCCTCAATGCGAGGAGTATTCGCAATAAGGTGGACGAATTAACTGCGCAGATAGCAGTTAACGGATATGATGTAATTGGCATCACGGAGACATGGCTACAGGGTGACCAAGGCTGGGAACTCAACATTCATGGGTATTCAACATTTAGGAAGGATAGACAGAGAGGAAAAGAAGGTGGGGTGGCATTGCTGGTTAAAGAGGAAATTAATGCAATAGTAAGGAAGGACATTAGCTTGGATGATGTGGAACCTGTATGGGTGGAGCTACAGAATACCAAAGGGCAGAAAACGCATGTGGGAGTTGTGTACAGACCACCAAACAGTAGTAATGAGGATGGGGACAGCATCAAACAAGAAATTAGGGATCCATGCAATAAAGGTACAGCAGTTATCATGGGCGACTTTAATCTACATATTGACTGGGCTAACCAAGCAATCAGGTGGAGGAGGATTTCCTGGAGTGTATTAGGGATGGTTTTCTAGACAAATATGTCGAGGAACCAACTAGAGGGCTGGCCATCCTAGACTGGGTGATGTGTAATGAGAAAGGACTAATTAACAATCTTGTTGTGCGAGCCCCCTTGGGGAAGAGTGACCATAATATGGTAGAATTCTTTATTAAGATGGAGAGTGACACAGTTAATTCAGAGACTAGGGTCCTGAGCTTGGGGATAGGTAACTTCGATGGTATGAGACGTGAATTGGCGAGAATAGACTGGCGAGTGATGCTTTAAAGATTGACGGTGGCTAGGCAATAGCAAACATTTAAAGATCACATGGATGAAATTCAACAATTGTACATCCCTGTCTGGAGTAAAAATAAAATGGGGAAGGTGGTTCAACTGTGGCTAACAAGGGAAATTAAGGATCGTGTTGAATCCAAGGAAGAGGCATATAAATTGGCCAGAAAAAGCAACATACCTGAGGATTGGAAGAATTTTGCAATGCAGCAGAGGAGGACAAAGGGTTTAATTAGGAGGGGGAAAATAGAGTATGAGAGGAAGCTTGCTGGGAACATAAAAACTGACTGCAAAAGCTTCTATAGATATGTGAAGAGAAAAAGATTAGTGAAAACAAATTTTGGTCCCTTGCAGCCAGATTCAGGTGAATTTATAATGGGAAACAAAGAAATGGCGGACCAGTAAAACAAATACTTTGGTTCTGTTTTCACGAAGGAAGACACAAATAACCTTCTGGAAATACGAGGGGACCGAGGGTCTAGTGAGAAGGAAGAACTGAAGGATATCCTTATAAAGCGGGAAATTGTGTTCGGGAAATTGATGGGATTGAAGGCCGATCAATCCCCGGCCCTGATAATCTGCATCCCAGAGTACTTAAGGAAGTGACCATAGAAATAGTGGATGCATTGGTGATCATTTTCCAACAGTCTATCGACTGTGGATCAGTTCCTATGGACTGGAGGGTAGCTAATGTAACACCACTGTTTAAAAAAGGAGGGAGAGACAAAACGGGTAATTATAGACTGGTTAGCCTGACGTCAGTAGTGGGGAAAATGTTGGAATCAATTATTAACGATGAAATAGCAGCGCATTTGGAAAGCAGCAACAGGATCGGTCCAAGTCTGCATTGAGTTATGAAAGGGAAATCCTGCTTGACAAATCTTCTGGAATTTTTTGAGGATGTAACTAGTAGAGTGGACAAGGGAGAACCAGTGGATCTGGTGTATTTGGACTTTCAAAAGGCTTTTGACAAGGTCCCACACAAGAGATTGATGTGCAAAATCAAAGCACATGGTACTGGGAGTAATCTACTGACATGGATAGAGAACTGGTTGGCAGACAGGAAGCAGAGAGTCGGGATAAACGTGTCCTTTTCAGAATGGCAGGCAGTGACTCGTGGAGTACCGCAGGGCTCAGTGCTGGGACCCCAGCTCTTTACAATAGACATCAATGATTTAGATGAAGGAATTGAGTGTTATGTCTCCAAGTTTGCAGATGACACTTAACTGGGTGGAAGTGTGAGCTGTGAGGAGGACGCCAAAAGGCTGCAGGGTGACTTGGACAGGTTCGGTGAGTGGGCAAATGCATGGCAGATGCAGTATAATGTGGATAAATGTGAGGTTATCCACTTTGGGGACAAAAACACGAAGGCAGAATATTATCTGAATGGCGGCAGATTAGGAAAAGGGGAGGTGCAATGAGACCTGGGTGTCATGGTTCATCAGTCATTGAAAGTTGGCATGCAGGTACATCAGGCAGTGAAGAACGCAAATGGTATATTGGCCTTCATAGCTCGGGGATTTGAGTATTGGAGCAGGGAGGTCTTACTGCAGTTGTACAGGTCCTTGGTGAGGCCACACCTGGAATATCATGTTCAGTTTTGGTCTCCTAATCTGAGGAAGGACGTTCTTGCTCTTGAGGGAGTGCAGCAAAGGTTCACCAGACTGATTCCCGGGATGGTGGGACTGACATATGAGGAGAGACTGGATCAACTGGGCCTTTATTCACTGGAGTTTAGAAGAATGAGAGGGGATCTCATCGAAACTTACAAGATGCTGACGGAACTTGACAGGTTAGATGCGGGAAGAATGTTCCCGATGATGGGGAAGTCCAGAACCAGGGGACACAGTCTTACGATAAGGGGTAAGCCATTTAGGACTGAGATGAGGAGAAACTTCTTCACTCAGAGAGTTGTTAACCTGTGGAATTCCCTACTGCAGAGAGTTGTTGATGCCAGTTCATTGGATATATTCAAGCGGGAGTTAGATATGGCCCTTACGGCTAAAGGGATCAAGGGGTATGGAGAGAAAGCAGGAAAGGGATACTGAGGGAATGATCAGCCATGATCTTATTGAATGGTGGTGCAAGCTCGAAGGGCTGAATGGCCTACTCCTGCACCTATTTTCTATGTTTCTATGTTTCTATATCATCGTCGGGTGTGTGCTATCCCAGGGTGAAAACCGGCGTGCACGGTGCAAACTCCAAATCACCCCCAAAATCTCAGGTGCCATTTCGCCCCAGGCGCCACTGCCGCTTGCCCCTAGGCAAAAAGACAATTACGCCCTGTTAGCGCCTACCTGTGGTGCTAAGGGGCACAAAAAATGGGCAATTTCTGCCCCCATGTGTTCTTTATCAGCAAGGCTCCCCACCAGGAGAGCAAATTTGTAAAATCGTCACTGCTGTCTACCATGGATTCCACACAGGATAGCACACAGGTAGTAATGCTTTCCATACAGGATATCCCACAGTCTGCAATGTGTTCCATAGAGGATAATACAATCTGCACTGTTGCATCCTGTATGGAACGTACTGCAGACTGTACACTACCCTATATGGAACACACTGCTGACTGTGCAGAAAATGCATCGCCAGCAATGTGCTACATACGAGCTGGTTTCTAGTCGTCTTGGTTAATCCTTGCCACTGGACCAAGACCTAGCTGTCAAATCCGTGTGGTGGCTGGTGTGCAACGGCTACCCCACATTAAAATAATTCACCTACATTTAAAATGAGTTAATCAGTTACCTGAGTACTTGTTTTGAGCGTGGAAGCAAGTCATCCTCGACTCCAAAGGACTACCTATAATGATGATAAAGGATAATGCAGAATGCCTGTGCAGATTGATGTATTAAACTTTAATGACCGCTGGAGTAGGAACTTCAATTTTTTCCCTTGGCAGTTGATTGGCAATTTTTCATCGTGGAAAGAATGAACCAATCCGAAAAGCGAATTCAATTTTTACATCTTTTTTATCAGGTTATTTTTAAAGGTAGAAATACTGAGCCAATCATGAAACTTGGACATGATCCTCCAGTGAACCAATTATAACTGGCATGAAAACATTAACTCGATACAATATCATTAATTTACATTATACTCAAAACATATTAGCTCCCTGTTAATGAAATAAAAGTCCATTTAATTTCTTTTTAACAACATCTTGCAACTGAACACAACTCAAACAAGGACAGACATTCCGCAGATTTGATTTGATATCTGTTGAGAGCAAATGTCGACCAAAAAAATGGTACTGGGCAAGCAAAGTCCTTCCAATTAGCCAGTGCATGGTCCAACAAACGTGGAAATCTGGCTCAAGTTCAAGGGACTCTTGTGATGATGCCTCCAGTCATGTTCATGTAACAGACTGACATTATTATGATGTTGAAGCTGAGACTCAGGCATCGGCCATCTTCATCTGGTCCATTCACTTTACTAAGTGCAAAAGGAAGAAATGTAATTTCTTTCTTCAGGCTGACAAACAAGTCTGCATGTGTGTCTGCCATCTGGGAACTGCTGATTGTCATAGTAAGTACTTTGATTTGATATGTAGAAGTTCACTTAACTAGCACCAAGCCAATTCTATACATTCTACATTTCTATATTCTTTTCTATTTTGTGACTTATTCTGCTTACAAAGGAATGATGTCGCATACAACATTCCTTTGGTCAATCATTCACAATTTCATGGCCTACGGCGTTCTGGAATAATTGCTGGGAGGCATGCAAAAGAGGTGTGGGATGCAATTTTTTTAATCTCTTTTCCTTCTCAAAGGAGAAGAACCTCTCCAGAAAGATCATCTTAAGTTCAGGAAGTACATTCAGTTCTGGTTACGGAAACACAAGGAAAATACTCTAACACTGTAAGTGATACAGAGCAGAGTTTTGTGGCTGATCCCTGATGTGAGGACTTTGTTATGAGGAAAAATTAGAAAGATGGCCATGAAAGGATAAAAATGAGAAAGGACTGTACACAAATATGCAACATACTAAGTGGAATAGTAAATGTTAATTCTGTACCCTATTTACAATTAAACTCAAAGTCAAGGGGATGTAGGTACAAACTGATAGAAGGCAAATTTTGATATCAAAAAACAATGTATAGATGATACCATAATAGGAGATAGAGTTAATTCTATAGATGACCAAAGGATGTTGCAAAGGGATATTGATATGTTAGTAGAATGGGCTAATAAGTGGCAGAGGGAATTCAATGTCATTACGTTTGAACTGATGCACTTTGGTGAAAAGAAATAACAGCGGTAATTGTACTTTGAATGGAAGTAGGCTAGGTGCTGTGGAAGAGCAGAGGGATTTGTGGTACAGGATATAAAAGCCAAGAGGTAATGATGAGGAATATAGAGCCTTCATAAGACCTCAGTTAGAGGACTGTGATGCAATATTAGGCTCACCACTATAAGAAGAATAGTGTTCAATGATGTCTGGTATGAGGAAATGCAAATAGAAAGAAAGGCTTCAAAAAATGTGGCTATTTTATTCGAACAATACAGATTCTGGGGCGATTTGATCGAAATGAATTACATTGTGAAAGAATGGGACAGGGTTGGTAGAAGCAGATTGTTTCTAATAGTTGAGGGGTCCAAAATGAGAGGCCATAGATATAAGATATATGATTTAAGATCACTAAAAGGCTGGCACTGCACAAGTCAGGGGAATTTCAAAGGTAAACTCAGGGTTGAGATGTTCAACTGTTGCAACGATGTTTCTACAGATAGCAAAAAGGAATTGAAGAGATTATAACAACTAAGAACTGCACAGGGCCCAGGAATGCAAAAATAACTCAACTAATACTACCCAGTGGCTACGATTATGATTCACAGAATTGCAATCAAAAACGACCTTACCGTATCAAATTGATTTGTTTTGCTTTGCCACTCAGCTTTAATTACTTCCAAAAATTAACTTGTTTTTCCAAACCACTTATTTTTATTGGAGGATACTAAGTAAAGTTAATATTCATCATAATATCTTGTTGATATTAAATCAACATTTGAATATTAAAGCCAACAATTGCTGAAACCTTTGTCAATTCTATGTTTTTTTTTAACATGAGCTCACCCATTAAGAGTAGATGGAATCAGCTGCGAGGGATTGCAGTTAGGTTTTTAGCAGTAATGGATTTTATTTCAAACTATCCAGGGAAGGAGTAACTTCCATTCATTCTAACCAAAGAAAAATCTGTATTTTCATAAAGTTTTATCATTACCTCAGAAACATACAATGAGTTTGAAGTGCAATGACTGTTGTTTTGCAGCCATTATATGCGGAGGAAGATCCCACAAAGAGCGATGAGATGAATGACAAACTAATCTGTCTCTTTCGGTGGTGCTGGTTGGGGAAGAATGTTGACTTGGATACTGGAAGAATTCTGTTCTCTTTAACATCCAAATTAACCATTGGAACTTGGATTAGCTTGCATCTGATTAAGGGCATCTCTGGTAGGCAACACTCCCTCCATACTACATTTGCAGTGACAATACCAGCTAGTCTTGAGGTGAGTTTTCAACAGACAATCTTTTCAGAGTTGAGGATACGTTCGATTGAGGTAAGTAGCTTGCTAAGTTACTATTAAATGTTTTCTGCAACTACTTTATTACTTGTCAACAAGAAAATCATGATGGTAGATATGGTTATCTGCATTCCCAACAAGGATGAGTTGGTCTATCATCTTCTCACTTACTCAGTAAAAAGAATTGAAAACTAAAATTTAAAACCTTAGCCAAACTTAGACAGTTAAACAGAGATAAGAACAAAAGAACATAAGAAATAGAAACAGAAGTAGGCCATACGGCCCCTCGAGCCTGCTCCGCCATTCAATAAGATCTGATCTGATCATGGACTCAGCTCCACTTCCCCGCCCGCTCCCCGTAACCCCTTATCCCCTTATCGTTTAAGAAACTGGCTATTTCTGCCATAAATGTATTCAATGTCCCAGCTTTCACAGCTCTCTGAGGCAGCGAATTCCACAGATTTACAACCCTCTGAGAGAAGAAATTTCTCCTCATCTCTCTTTTAAATGGGCGGACCCTTATTCTAAGATCATGCCCTCTAGTTCTAGTCTTCCCCATCAGTGGAAACATCCTCTCTGCATCCACCTTGTCAAGCCCCCTCATAATCTTAGACATTTCAATAAGATCACCTTTCATTCTTCTGAATTCCAATGAGTAGAGGCCCAACCTACTCAAACTTTCCTCATAAGTCAACCCCCTCATCCCCGGAATCAACCTAGTGAACCTTCTCTGAATTGCCTCCAAAGCTAATATATCCTTTCGTAAATATGGAAACCAAAACTGTACGCAGTATTCCAGGTGTGGCCTCACCAATACATTATATAGCTCAAGTAAGACTTCCCTGCTTTTATACTCCATCCCCTTTGCAATAAAGGCCAAGATACCATTGGCCTTCCTGATCACTTGCTGTATCTGCATACTATCCTTTTGCATTTCATGCACAAGTACCCCCAGGTCCCGCTGTACTGCAGCACTTTGCAATCTTTCTTCATTTAAATAATAACTTGCTCTTTGATTTTTTCTGCCAAAATGCATGACCTCACACTTTCCAACATTATACTCCATCTGCCAAATTTTTGCCCACTCACTTAGCCTGTCTATGCAGGTTTTTTGTGTCCTCCTTACACATTGCTTTTCCTCCCATCTTTGTATCATCAGCAAACGTGGCTACGTTACACTCAGTCCCTTCTTCCAAGTTGTTAATATAGATTGTAAATAGTTGGGGCCCCAGCATTGATCCTTGCGGCACCCCACTAGTTACTGGTTGCCAACCAGAGAATGAACCATTAACCTGATTCTCTGTTCTCTGTTAATTAGCCAATCCTCTAACCATACAAATATATTACCCCCAACCCCGTGAACTTTTATCTTGTGCAGTAACCTTTTATGTGGCACCTTGTCAAATGCCTTCTGGAAGTCCAAATACATCATATCCACTGGTTCCCCTTTATCCACTCCAGCAAATTTGTCAAACATGACTTCCCCTTCATAAATCCATGTCTGACTGACTTTTGCTTATCCAAATGTCTTGCTACTACTTCTTTAATAATGGACTCCAACATTTTCCCAACCACAGATGTTAGGATAACTGGTCTGTAGTTTCTAGCTTATTGTCTGCCTCTTTTTTTAAATAGAGGCATTGCAGTTTTTTCAATCTGGGAGGAGGAGTGTGAAATATTAGATTAAATAAACATAGTGAGACAGGAAGTATTAAGGGGTGCAGCATCTTTGAATGTGGATAAATCCCCAGGCCCAGATGAACCATTGTTTAAAAAGGGAGAAACGGAAAGACCAAATAATTACAGGCCAGTCAGCCTAACATCAGTGGTGGGAAAATTATTGGAAAAAATTCTGAAGGACAGGATAAACCTTCATTTAGAAATACATGGATTAATCAAGGACAGTCAGCATGGATTTGTTAAGGGAACGTCGTGTCTGACTAACTTGATTTAATTTTTTTGAGGAGGTAACAAGGAGGGTCGATGAAGGTAGTGCATTTGATGTAGTGTAAATGGATTTTAGCAAGGCTTTGATAAGGTCCCACATTGCAGACTGATCACAAAAGTAAAAGTCCATGGGATCCAGGGCAAAGTGGCAAATTGAATCCAAAATTGGCTCAGAGGCAGGAAGCAAATGGCAATGGTCGATGGGTGTTTTTGTGACTGGAAAGCTGTTTCCAGTGGGCTTCCGCAGGGCTCAGTACTAGGGGCCCAAATTTCCCTAATCTTTTTTTCTGGCGCCCTCACTCGAGCTGCGCCGCTTTTGCCCGCTTCCAAGCGCGCCGAAAAAAGACCTCAATATTTTGGCCACTCCCCAGCCTCTCCTCCGTCATGGCACAGCGTGGCCCAATTGATTGGGGGCGGAGCCAGGTCCCGGTACTGAAAACAGTGCCGGGACCTCTGCACATGCGTGCGAGAGTCTGCACGCATGTGCAGTAGCTCCTAGCAGGACGAATCTGTGAGTACACGCTGCAGGCTGTGTGGGAGGGGCCGAAGCATGCCACCCCTAGCCCTGGTCATATGAGCTCCCTCATTGGTGGCCTGCTGCGTTCCCTAAGGTAGGACGACTATTTTTTATTTGTTATTTACTGATTGATTTTGGTGCTTTAGGTGCAGGGTTCCTTCTATTTTCTTATTTGTTATTTATTGATTGCTTATTACTTTGGTCTTGGTGCTTTAGGAGTAGAGTTCCTTCTATTTTATTTGTTAATTAATTGCTTATTACTTTTTGTGCTTTGTTTGGTACTTGGTGGTGCTTTAAATGAAGTTACTTGCGCCGATTCCTTAACTGTAAGTAAGGTCTTTCTGTGCGGACAAAAGTGGACACATATGCTGCCCTAAGTTAGTTAAGTACAACTTTTTTCTGGCCAAATTGGCATAAATGATGTAAGTGGCTGGGAACGTCCCCTTTTTTAAAAAAAACTGACCAAACAAAAAACCTAACTAACTCACTCACAAATTAAATGGCATATTTGCAACTAAAAAGAAACACCAGAAAAATCTAGTTATACCAAAAAAAATGGTGCAACTCATGGGGAAATTTGGGCCCTAGGTCCCTTGCTTTTTGTGGCATATATCAATGATTTGGACTTGAATGTAGGGGGTATGATTAAGAAGTTTGAAGATGATACAAAAATTGGCTGTGTGGTTGATAATGAAGATGAAAGCTGTAGACTGCAGGAAGATATCAATGGAGTGTTTAGATGGGCCGAACAGTGGCAAATGGAATTCAATCCAGAAAAGTGTGAGGTAATGCATTTGGGGAGGGCTAACAAGTCAAGGGAATACACATTAAATGGTAGGACACTGAGAAGTGTAGTGGAACAAAGGAGTGCATGTCCAGAGATCCCTGAAAGTAGGAGACAGGTAGATAAGGTGGTTAAGAAAGGATAATTGCCTTTATTAGCTGAGGCATAGCATATAAGAGCAGAGAGGTTATGCGTGAAGTGTTTAAAACACTAGTTAGGCCACAGCTAAAGTACTGCCTGCAGTTTGGGTCACCACATTACAGGAAGGTTGTGATTGCACTAGAGAAGGTACAGAGGAGATTTATGAGGATGTTGCCTGGACTGGAAAATTTTACCTATGAGGAAAGTTTGGATAGGCTGAGGTTGTTTTCTTTGGAACAGAGGAGGCTGAGGGGAGACCTAATTGAGGTGTATAAAATTATGAATGCCTAGATAGAGTGGATAGGATGGACCTATTCCCTTAGCAGAGGGGTCAATAACCAGGGGGGTATAGATTTAAAGTAAGTAGTAGAAGGTTTAGAGGGGATTTGAGGAGAATTCTTTTCATCCAGACCGTGGTGGAGGTCTGGAACTCACTGCCTGAAAGGGTGGTAGAGGAGGAAACCCTCATAGCATTTAAAAAGTACCTCAATATGCACATGAAGACCTACAGGGCTACAGACCAAGAGCTAAAAAGTGGGATAAGGCTGGATAGCTCTTTGTTGGCCGGCACGGACACAATGGGCTGAATGGCCTCCTTCTGTGCTGTAAATTTCTATGATTCTATGATTAGAATGCCAAGGAGTTCGAGAATATATGTTTATTTTTCAAGAAGACTGTATAAGGAATCTAAGCCCACAGAACAGAGCATCAGTAAAATTGAAAAATGTTGGAGAGAAGACAAGATTAATGAAGAAATAATGGTTAAGTGATGGTAAGCTTAGCTTTTGAAAGTCTATCGATTATAGGAGCAACGGTAGATTGAGGGGGTAAGAAGTTCCATAGTTTTGAGGTTCTGCAAAGAGTGTGTTAAATAGGAACAGTAATGACACTTGATTTTAATGCTGAGCTTGGTGATAAATGTATATACAACAGTGTATTAGAACATAAGATGGGCTTGCAGGCCGGGACCATGCCGATTTCCCGGCCGGGCCACTGCATACTGCTCCCAGGCTCAATCAGCAGGCCGGGGCCATTACAGGGGGGTGCATGCGGCAGCATACCACTGCAGGGAGCAGCGCATGCTGCTGCATGAGGGCAACGGCTGAAAAGCCAGGTCGTTGATTGCATTGCAGGCAGGCACAGCAGGAGGGGCGAAGGAGCGGCAAGGGTTTGTAGAGGGAAGTGACCGGAGCCCAGGAGTGGCATGGGAGAGGGGCCCAGAAGAGCGAGGGCCCAGGGGCAGCACGGGCCAGCCCACACTGTGATATGTGTGCGCACTAGATCTGTGTAGCAGAGCTGGTCTCCAGATGTCTTGGGTAATCCTTGCCACTGGACCAAGACCTAGCTCTGTCAAGCCCGTGTGGTGGCTAGTGTGCAATGGCCACCACATGTTAAAAAAAATTAATGCACAGGCATCTTCCACTCTTCAAGATGTAGTTCGGGACCTGGAATATTAGGTCCTTCATTGAAACACCTGTAAACTCATCCCTTTCTGGCGTGGAAGCAAGTCACCCTCGCTTCGAGGGACTGCCTATGATGATGAGAACATCAGAACATAAGAAATAGGAGCAGGAGTAGGCCATACGGCCCCTGCTCCGCCATTTAATATGATCATGGCTGATCTGATCATGGACTCAGGTCCACTTCCCTGCCTCAGATAGCTTCCACAGATTTACAACCCTCTGAGAGAAGAAATTCCTCCTCATCTCAGTTTTAAATGGGCGGACCCTTATTCTAAGATTATGCCCCTAGTTCCAGTCTCTCCCATCAATGGAAACATCCTCTCTGCATCGACCTTGTCAAGCCCCTCATCATCTTACATGTTTCGATAAGATCACCTCTCATTCTTCTGAATTCCAATGAGTAGAGGTCCAACCTACTCAACCTTTCCTCATAAGTCAACCCCCTCATCTCCGGAATCAACTTAGTGAACCTTTTCTGAGGTCTCAAAAAAGAAGGAATCATGGTGGGAATACACCAGAAGGGCCAGGGATTTTCAGCTCCTTTATTTCCTTACATAGCTTAGTCTTGACCATTTAGAATCCTGAAAGCAGGAATCATATCACCTCCTGAACTTTTATTTCCCAGTGAAAAAATCAGACATGTTCCCACTGTAAAAGTCATGGTTAAGATCTGATACGATTGCTGTAGGATTCTAAAGGGACCAGATAATGTAGACCATGACAAGCTGTTTCACCTTGTCCAAAACAATACAACCAGAGGATACAGCCTACATTTGAAGATAGGTAAATTCTATACTAATCTGCTGAAATATTATATCAGTGAGTGGTAAACGTACATAACAAACTTCCTAGGGAGATAGTGATAGCGAGATGGTAAAAGCAGATCATGTTTATTCATCAATTGAAAATTAGATAGATTTTTTTTGGACAATAATATTTTGGGATACAATATATGAGTAATTTGAGACATGACATATGATTAGTGTAGCATGCTCGGGAGTGCCTTTGGAGCTGTGGTTCCTAAAGCTTTCCACCATTGATGATTTCCTCACTTCATGTCTGGTTTTGTTGTAAACTAATTAATAGAGATTGATAACCATTAGTTGATAACTCCAATATCATTGTATCATGCAACTACCAGGATGGTAGATGGTGAACTAGATGGACATTGGTCTTTTTTCATTTAGCAATTCCTATGTTCCGTGATGATTATGCAATACAAATCTGTGATAGGGACCATTATACTGTAATTAAGTTCACTTGCATAATTATATACCATGAAAATAATTGTACATTGCAATTTTTTTTGCGAGCGCTTGGACACTCTGATGATTGAATAATTGATCATTTACATTTAGGAATCTGCTTGGTTGATCAGTGCAGTTGCATTATTATTAGTCAACACGCATTTCTTAAAGTTTACGGGGATGATTTTGATTTTATGCGATAGTGTAAAAAAAGAAAAGACTTGGATTTATATAGCGTCTTTCACGACCACCAGACATCTCAAAGCACTTTACAGCCAATGAAGTACTTTTGGAGTGAAGCCACTGATGTAATGTAGGAAACGTGTGATGGCGAATTGGCAGCCCCTTTTACATCTCTTCCTATTTTTTTAATTGATTTCAATGGAAATGAAAATCAGGAGAAATGTAAAATGGGCTGTCAATTCACTATCACCCATTTTGCACAATCAAACAAAGTCAAAATTCCCACTCCCACACATTTAAATTAAGTGCAGCGTAATTTTGAAAGGTGCAAGACAGATGTCATGTTAATGTGTAGACTAGCATGAAACGATTGGGCAAGGTCAGAATCTTTCAAGCAGCTCATCTCATATAGAAGACATCACAAAGCATGTTATATGCAATTAGTTACCTTTGACGTGGAGTAGGCACCCAGACCACAGTCTCAGTTTAATATCTTATCCAAAATATCACACATCTGATAACATGGCACCCCCTCAGAACTGCACTGGATTGTTCAGCTGAGATTGTATACTCAATCCTGGATTGGGCTTTGAAAGAGCTACCAACAAAACCAAGCTAACACCCAAAATTGAACTCAAACTTCACAGGTTAAATTCAGAACACTTTTTCACGTGGAAATTGGGTACTGGTTTGAGGGTGTCTAAAATATTTTGTTTCAGATGTTGGAATTAGAGACACAAGTTATATAATTTAAACAAGAAGACTACTTTAATATGGAAGATTTTTTTCCAGTAATGTTAAATGGATTGAGAAATGAGAATGACTGAGCACAATTTTCTTTCACCTCCATCCAATCCACTCTAATAGGATGAAAATGTGTCCCAAATTTACACTGAACTAATGCAAAATTACATAAAGCTAACAAGAATGGGTAGCATGGGATATGGTTGCTGGCACAGAAGATGGTTTTCTTCTGAGGTTACAGTTAAGGCAGTGTAGAGGAAGTATTCATCATCATAGGCAGTCCCTTGAAAAGAGGATGACTTGCTTCCACGCCAAAAAAAAAAGGATGAGTTCAAAGGTGTTTCGAATTAAGAACCCGAACTACATCCTCAAGGGTGGAAGATGCCTGTGTGTGGATTTTGTTAACGTGTGGTGGCCGTTGCACACCAGCCACCACACGGACTTGACAGAGCTAGATCTTGGTCCAGTGGCAAGGATTACCAAAGACAACTGGAGACCTGCCCTGCTGCACGGACCTAGTGAGCCCATATCGCAGTGCGGGCTGGCCCATGCTGCCCCTGGGCCCCTGGCCCTGAACTCATGCCTCCCCTGGGTCCCAATCACATCCCTCCACAGTCTCTCGCCACTCCTGCTGCATCTGCCCACACTCCAATTACTGACCTGGACCTTGCTGACGTCACTCTTTGCTGTCGTGCCCTCCTGCACCAGCTCACGCTGTACCTTGTAGTGGCATGCCTCCACGCTTTCCAGAGGCCGCAAACTGCTCCTTTTATGGCCCCGACCTGCCGCTGATTCCCGGGATGGCAGGACTGACATATCAAGAAAGACTGGATCAACTGGGCTTGTATTCACTGGAGTTCAGAAGAATGAGAGGGGATCTCATAGAAACATTTAAAATTCTGATGGGTTTAGACAGGTTAGATGCAGGAAGAATGTTCCCAATGTTGGGGAAGTCCAGAACCAGGGGTCACAGTCTAAAGATAAGGGGTAAGCCATTTAGGACCGAGATGAGGAGAAGCTTCTTCACCCAGAGAGTGGTGAACCTGTGGAATTCTCTACCACAGAAAGTTGTTGAGGCTAATTCACTAAATATATTCAAAAAGGAGTTAGACGTAGTCCTTACTACTAGGGGGATCAAGGGGTATGGCAAGAAAGCAGGAATGGGGTACTGAAGTTGCATGTTCAGCCATGAACTCATTGAATGGCGGTGCAGGCTCGAAGGGCCGAATGGCCTACTCCTGCACCTATTTTCTATGTTTCTATGTTTATACTGTGTTTGACTGACACTCCATCTAACTGGATGCTAATGTGGGTGACAAAAATGGAAATATCTTCTATTCTGTACTGTTAACATTCACTCAAAAGGAAAAAAAGATTATAAATAGTGGGAAAGCCTCAAATAACATTTTTGTATATTCAGCAGCATGATATGCTGATTGTGGATGAGGGAACATCTCCGCAGGTCGAGGCTATAAAAAGAGCTGGAGCGCCAGGCCCTAGGACATCTTGTACCAGCCCGACCTGCAAGAGAACATCTCCGCAGGTCGGGGCTATAAAAAGAACTGGAGCATGCAACTGCAGCTTCCAGCGCGAGCTGACACAAATGTGCGACGGCTTCAAGGTGGGCAACTGGGTGACATCATCAGGACCCAGGTCACCGTTTGGAGTATGGGCATCAGTGGGGCCCTGGTACAGCAGAGGAGCGGGAAGGTCATGGCAGACTTGCGACGAGTGATCGGGGCGGAGGAGTGATGAGGGATCATGGCTGAGGTTTAGTGGGTGATCGTGATGGAGGTTCGGCAAATGTTTGCTGCGGAGGTGTGGCGGGAGATCGTGGCGGAGGTGCGGTGAGTGTTTTTGTGGCAAAGCAGCGGTGAGGGATCGTGGCCAAAGTGCGGTGAATGAGGGTACGGGGCCCAGAAGAGCCGAGGGCCAAGGGGCAGCACGTGCCTGCCCACACTGCGATATGTGTGCACACTAGATCCATGCAGCAGATCAGGTCTCCAGTCATCCTGGTTAACCATTACCACTGGATAAAGGCCTAGCTTTGTCAAGCCCGTGTGGTGGCTGGTGTGCAGTGGTCACTACACGTTAAAAAAATCCAAGCGCAGGCATTTTCCACCTCCCCAATTGGAGTTCAGGACTGGAACATCAGGTCCTTCATTGAAACATCTGTGAACTCTTGTGGAAGCAAGTCATCCTCGTTCGAGGGACCGCCTATGACATGATTCCATGAAGATGGTGTTTAAACTGAATTAAAATAAATAAATGTTACAATTAAGTCACTGGACAGATGAATAATGGGAAGCAGTATTCATAAAAGAGAGGCTGACCAGATAACTCATACCTAACATTAGCTTGCTTCAACTGGTAGAACTATGGCCTTTATGTTAGTAATTTATGGGTGCAAGTCCCACAATATGATTTATTGTACATAAACATACATGTTGCATTGTTGGATTGAGTCATTAAACTTCACAAAAGGAAATTAGGGATGGTAAATAAATGCTGGCCTTGTCAGCGATGCCCACATCCCATGCACGAATAAAAAACAATCAAAGCCCCATCTTCCAATCGAGGTGAATGTAACAGATTCTGTGGCACTATTAAAAGAAGTTCAGCTCTGTACAATGTTCCTCTCTCAACTAAAAGCACCAAACAGGTTTGCTAATCATTCATCTATTTTCTTGTTTCTGGAACTCTGCTGTATGCATATTGATGATGATGGCTGCTGAGTTTGCCTGCATAATAATAACAGAAAGTAATTCATTGTATGTGAACCACTTTGAGATACTCTAAAATGTGGTAAGGTGCTATATCAGTGCACGTTGTTTTTCTTAACCTCAGCCTTAGAAGAGAAACTACATTCTGTGCCAGTGTAATATTTCCACTACCCATTTTTGAAACTACTCCAACACATCATCATCATCATAGGTAGTCCCTCGAAGCGAGGATGACTTGCTTCCATGCCAAAAAAGGATTGAGTTCACAGGTCTTTCAATGAAGGACCGAATATTCCAGATCCTGAACTACATCTTGGAGACTGGAAGATGCCTGTGCTTGGATTTTTTTCACATGAGGTGGCCGTTGCACACCAGCCACCACATGACAGAGCGAGGTCTTGGTCCAGTGGAAAGGATTACCCAAAACGACTGGAGACCAGCTCTGCTGCACGGACCTAGCGCACGCACATATAGCAGTGTGGCCTGGCTCGTGCTGCCCCTGGGCCATCACCTCTCCTGGGCCCCAGTCACTTCCTTTTAAAAACTCTTGCCGCTCCTTCGCCCCTCCTGCTGTGCCTGCCCGTACTGCAATCAGCGACCTGAAAGGCTGCATTAGAGGGAGTAGCGTGCGGTGGCCCGGCCCGGAAATCAGCGGGATCCCGGCCTGCAAGACTATCAGCAGGTCGGGGCCATCGGAGGGAACGGCGTGCGGCAGCATACCACTGCAGGTGGGCGATGGCTGCGGTCACTCCAACACATACATAGCACTTTTCACAAGCCCAAGACACCCCAAAGTGCTTCAGAGCTAACAATTTACTTTTGAAGTCACTGTTGTTATATAGGGTATTATGAGTGCACAGCTAGGTCCCATAAACAGGTCAAATGACCAGTTAACCTGTGTTTGGTTGAACGATGAACGCTAAGGTGCAAGCTTGCCCTGTGGTGAGCTGTTTCCTGGGCCATCCTTTTCACCTGCACCTGTTCTTGCTCAATTGTGTTCTATGAATTAGCCTGTGCAGACCTTTCTAACTCACTGCTTATAGCACACTGAATGGTGATTTCAGTGCTGGAGCTCGGAACGGTGAGGGTTCTCCTCCTCAGACTGTGCAAATGCAGGACCCGAGTCATCTGAAGGACCTAGAAAAAGGGCAGAAGGATAAAGGTTAGCTCATAAGGGCAAGGGTGAGCAGTAGTCGATGAGTGGTAGGTATTGCAATGCAGCACTAGGTTGTCATACAAACTGAGTGTGTG